>NC_046973.1:3468274-3485774 GCF_009769545.1 Cyclopterus lumpus | reverse complement strand
CACATGCACACGCACGCGCACGCGCACACACACACACGCACGTTAAAGGCATACGTGCACAACTAGAAGCACGTAGGGAAAAATGCAACAGTGGCGCCCGAGCGCACGCAGGTGTTTCGTCAATCACAAACACACAAATTAGAGCGCACACACACACACACACACACACACATAGGTGTCTTGTGTTGCGGTTGTTTATCTTTTCCTCTTCGACATCTTTATTCTCCGTCTGTCTCAGCGCTATCACTGCTGGTTCCCCCTCAACCGTTCTCTCTTCTTCTCTCTTTTTCTTCTCTCTCTCTCTCTCTCTCTCTCTCTCTCTCTCTCTCTCTCTCTCTTCCCCTCCGCCAGCGATCCTCTGCCCTCGCTCTGTTACCTCCCTGTCGTTTACCTGCATAAGCTGCCTCCTCCAATCCCTTGTCATCCTTTTGTTTTCATCCGGGAGCAACATTTATCCTCTTCACCCACCCTTTTTCGATCAACACTCCCTCCTCCTCCTCCTCCTCCTCCTCCTCCTCCTCCTCCTCCTCCTCCTCCTCCTCCTCCTCCTCCTCCTCCCACTGCCCAGTGACTATCCCAGTCAGTTTACCTAACTGCCTGCCTTTTTGTATTACTCTGAAGAATGAAATTTCCGCTTGTTTCCGTTTCCCTGCTTCTATTTTTATTCTGTTTTGTTTGTCTGCCTCCTCTCGCTGCCCGTATCTCCGTCTCTCTCTTCTCTTAAGTAAAGGTCACCGCAGTGTGTTACAGTTCAAATTAGGTTCAAACCCCGCAGGAGTAAATGTGCGCATGTGGTGGGAGGAATTGTGTGCAACGGCAGATCCTCTGCATTTTTATGACGATGTATAAGTGAACGTTTAAAAGCTTGTGACTACAAATAGTTTAAATCAAAATAGTTTTCTGCAAAAATTGGGATTCAAAAGGCTCTTAATCATCAACCTTAATTGGAGCTCAGTATTCATGCCTGCAGGCCTCTAACTCTCACGGATATTCAATTACTTCTATAATTCTTTTTATTAGCATTGTTTTTGTGGAAATCTGTGTAATATTTCCAGACAACTTCTATTGTTAACTTGAGAGGTGGGGGTGGGGGTGGGGGGGGGGGGGGGGGGGGGGGGTGGAGCGTCATGCATGTTGAACAAAACGGCCACAATGATCTGCAGGAGCACACAAAGTTCATTGTGCAGGTCAAACAAGGTCAAGCGCGTTTTTAGAAAGTCAAAACGTTATCAAACGTCGCAAAATGTGACCGAACTGAAATGTGTGACGAGTGCGAGCCTGTAAAAAAGTTGTGCGCATGTGTTTGTGTGCCACAGAAGGATGTATGGACTTCAGCTGCCTCGCTGCCCAAGTGGGACACTTAGGTCCTCGGGCCCTCGGGCCCTCTCACCGAGGACCCGGTCCACTGTAAACCACCACGCTCGTGTGCGTTGGCTCGTGTGCATCGCATGCCTGTGGTGATGCGCGGGGAGCATGTGTGCATTAATGCCCGTGCACCTGATATTGGTTGTTGCGTCAGGTGTTCCTCGCTCATCTCAGTCTGGCTGAAGTAATGTTGGCTGTCCAACAAGCGGAAGCTACTCCGTGAGACGTAAATAAAAAAGCGTAACGCAGATTGTCTCGACGGTTCCTCGTGGCGTAAAAAAATGACATTATAGGATGCGCCGTCGCACCTGGTAGAGGCCGGCTTGGTTCCAGAGCAACGCGTGCATCAACAGCGTTACGCAATTTTGTGTGCATTCGGACGAAGTTTTATAATTAGGTTTTAATTAAAAGATTCATTTTTACCTCAATCATTTGTTTTGCATACAGTTTATCTCATCCATCGTTTATTTTAATACGATTACCCCGCCCCTCTATTTGAGACTTATTATACCTTCAACAGCACGTTAACGCGGGTATTCAATATTAAAGTATGGGGTTAATTTTGTGTATCCACATACAAATAACGCACCAAAACAGACCTGCGTCATAACTCCAATAACATGGTTCCAAATTCTTGGCAGCATCTTGTTTGGATATTTTCCAAATAATCCAATGTCAGCACTTAAAAAGAATTGACGCCACAGTGCAAAATCTCTTCTTTACGCAACTTTCTCTTCCGCATCAAACACAAACAAATGAGCAGAAGCAAGTTTCTTCAGCGACTTAACCGATGACTAAAGAGCAAATAAAGCCTGAAATCACACCTCACATCTGGGCACTCGCATCAACAAAACAACGGTTTTGTTGCGGCGCCGGCGGTCTCTTTGTTCGGTTGTGCCCTACTCGAAGGCCCGGCGTCATCGTATGCAGACGATCCTGGCATCTATATATCATAAAAACATTAAAAAAGAAACCATTGTCCGAAACTCTCGGTACACAATTAGAATTTGCCCAATGTCGCTGGCAGCGAAGCAGAACACAAAGCTCAGCTCTGGAATTCATCCTACCTCCAACAAATCATACTGATTTATGTCCTCTACTGCGTGCCCGAGCACTACAGCCCATTGTGTGTGTGTGTGTGTGTGTGTGTTGGTCTGTATGTCACAATATGTGTGGAAAAGTTTTAGGTCAGCTCACAGAGAAAGCTCATAAAAAAGGGCAACAAAACCAACAACAAATAAAAAAACAAATCCAGAGTTTGAGGGCTTGTGTGCATTATGTGAAAGTAATGTCTGCGTGTGTGTGTATGTGAAAGTAATGTGTGTGTGTGTGTGTGTGTATGTGTGTGTGTGTGCGTGTTTAAAATTAGTGATGTAGAATATACACAATGTACATGAGTTCTCAAAGTAGGCATGACTGAGCAGCGAGCTCAAGCGCTCTCTCACTGACGGCCCTTAACGGCCCAAGGACGCTCGACCAAATTCACTAAGCTTAGTGGTGGTGTGTGTGTGTGTGTGTGTGTGTGTGTGTGTGTGTGTTGGAGGGCGACGCTAATGTAATGTTTTGGGAAAGTGGCGTCAACTGTTACCCACGTGCATCGTACAGGACGGACGAACCAAAGGGGGGCTGGTGAGGGTCAGGTGGGGTCAGGAGGGGTCAGGAGGGGTCAGGAGGGGTCAGGACGGGTCAGGAGGGGTCAGGTGGGGTCAGGACGGGTCAGGTGGGGTCAGGAGGGATCACGAGGGGTCAGGAGGGGTCAGGTGGGGTCAGGACGGGTCAGGAGGGGTCAGGACGGGTCAGGAGGTATCAGGTGGGGTCAGGAGGGGTCAGGACGGGTCAGGACGGGTCAGGAGGGGTCAGGACAGGTCAGGAGGGGTCAGGACGGGTCAGGAGGGGTCAGGACAGGTCAGGAGGGATCAACGCGCTTCTGGTGCGACCGAAGCTCTGCTGCATTTCTGCTCGAGTATTAAAACAAACGACAACCGTCACACGAAAGCCTCGTTGAACCTCGAACGTGTGCACGTTGAACATCGTTTTATCCAGAGATGGACTGGAACACAAAGCGTTCGCATGTCAGACGTCGGCGGTGCAGCTGTGTTGACGTCGGCTCCCGTGAACTGTGTGATATCCAGACTTCCCCATGCGGCCCCTGTGCATCCTGGGACATATAGGCGGTGACCTGAGCCGGGGCCGCTTCTGGTCGGACCGGGGCTCTGCTGCCTTTCACTCAAGTATAAAAACAGAATTAGCACACTCCGTGTGACAGATACGTTGAGCCTCATTAAATAAACATTTTATTCACACGTATGAACAGTTTTTTTATTTTCAAATTTGGATGGAATCTTTTTCCAATGGCATGAAGAGAAAAATCCAGAATGGTGTTAACCTTTGTTGGACGGTCTAACTCACTGAATATTTATTATTTTTAGGATTAGTTATTGGCTAGACGCTCAGTTGCTCACTTTTTATTTTTGACTGAATAATCTTGAATAAATTGATTTATAGGTTAGCTTGTGTCATTTTTTCAGCTATATATAAATAATTAAAATCAATTTAAGTTTTAGTGATAGGTGATCCCGCTTGAGTGACTAAAACAAATAACTGTGTATTTGTATGTAACCCACTCATTGTACTGTGTGCACTAGTCAAACCACCACTATGGAGTTACCAGCAAATAATAAAAGATACAAAAAAAAAAATCTATTCTGCAACTCTTTGGTCCACCGTCACGGATCAGAGTCGCCGTTCACGATGAGTTTGTGAATAATCCGTCAGCCGTGTTTCATACACGGCATCGGCAGAGCAGTGGAACAACAGCAGCAGACTGCCAACACCGTTTACGTCGATTAACGCGGTAACACACACACACACACGCACACACACACGGAAACACACACGGAAACAACCAGCGACGGTACAGTAAACATACACATGAAACAGGAAATGGAATGCGTGAGCGAGATGTAAGGAAGTGCTCTGAGGCATAAATAAAGAGGTATATAATGTGTGTGTGTGTGTGTCACAGTAAGACATAGGGTGCAGTGACTAAAGTATGTTGTTGTTGTGTGAGCAGTCGTGTGCCAGCTCCACTCACACTGATGAGAATAGAAAGACAGGAGACAAAGGGTTAAAAGCTCTGAAGGGTTGATGGTTAAAATTTAATGAACTGTTTGATTAAAATCAATTGAACGGACGACCTGACGAGTTTACTACGTGTTGCTGTTTGTTGACAGGGGGAGGGGGGGGGGGGGCGACCCCTCCCTCGCTCTTCTCCCATCCGTCTCCATCCGCTGATCCCAGTTCAGATGCTCGTTTTCGCCCCGCGGACATTCAAACTTTTAACAATGCGGAGCAGTGGAGTTGCGAGTTGCTGTCTGTCACTGCACGCGGTCCGTGTGTCCGGGGGGTGGGGTGGGGGGGTACATGTGGGCGGAGCTTCTCCAATCAACTGGGTTGACCTCGGGTCGGTTCGGTCACACTGACACAACCCATCAGCCGACACATGACGCACACCATGATACACACCAACCAGCTACACACTTCAAGACATGCAAACAAGGATGCGCTGTACAGAGGCCTATAGTACACACACACACACACACACACACACACACAAACACACACACACACACACACACACAGTGATTAAGGACATAACACTGGAGTCAGCAGAATCACTGTTTGGACACAAGAGGGGTGAGTCAGTAAGCCCAATTCCACACACACACACACACACACACACACACACACACACACACACACACACACACACACAGTTGAGTCATAACAACTCAGGAGGCCCTGAGGTAAAACTGAAAAAACAATATTTGAACAAACTGAATGTCATTCTATTGGGAGATGACATGAAGATTATCTCTTGGTAGTGTGTGTGTGTGTGTGTGTGTGTGTGTGTGTGTGTGTGTGTGTGTGTGTGTGTGTGTGTGTGTGTGTGTGTGCGTGTATCCATGCATGTTGCATGTTGCATGTTGCGTGTGTGTGTGTGTAACTAGTACTTTTTTTTAAGCAGAAATGTGATGAGAATGATTGAAGGACTTGTCCCACATGACAGGTTTACGTGATGATTGATCATTTGGGCCGTGGTGATGAAAAGTAGCACGCGACACTGTGTGTGTGCGTGCGTGCGTGCGTGCGTGCGTGCGTGCGTGCGTGCGTGCGTGCGTGCGTGCGTGCGTGCGTGCGTGCATGTGCATTCACCTTGCTTAATTAACTACTGCAATCCTACACTATCAGATCACAGCTCCTTGCTGGTATTTCACTGGTATTTGGAGAGGTCATGACCGAATGTGTGTGTAGATATAGTACATGTGTGTGTGTGGTTGTGTGTGTGGTTGTGTGTGTGGTTGTGTTATTTGAATAAAAGCAGTTAGAATGGAGAGCGAAGCCAGAAATTAGCGTGGACATTTAATTAACGTGCATTCACCTAAATTTTAAAGATATCTGAATAAAACCCAAATATTCCTTGCATGTGACCTAAAGGAAACAATTTAAATACCATGTTAAAAAAATATATATATATATATATCCATCCATCCATCCATC
The DNA here is from genome assembly GCF_009769545.1 of Cyclopterus lumpus. Lineage (NCBI taxonomy): Eukaryota > Metazoa > Chordata > Actinopteri > Perciformes > Cyclopteridae > Cyclopterus > Cyclopterus lumpus. The sequence goes on along the minus strand of NC_046973.1, from coordinate 3,479,849 downwards.
CATTTTCAATACCGCTTATCCTCATTAGGGTCGCGGGGGCGCTGGAGCCTATCCCAGCTGACATAGGGCGAAGGCAGGGGACACCCTGGACAGGCCGCCAGTCCATCGAGGGCACAACACCCTATATATATATATATATATATATATATATATATATATATATATGTCATGAACACATTGGCTCCACTGATAAGCGGTCGCATTGAAAATAGAAGCAATTAAATTAGTCTTTGCTTTTGACAAGATGGCGGATTGGCTGCAAGAAGAGACTATGTGCACACCTGTTGTAGCTAGGAGGTCTACTCGGAGGTCTACTAGGAGGTCTACTCGGAGGTCTACTAGGAGGTCTGGGTCGGATGCAGGGCCTCAAACCGGCAAAGTGACCACCGAGTGGTCTCGAGTTGAGATACGTGCAGCTCAGAAACAGAGGACTTTGATAGAAGAACATGTTCGGCTCTCTCAAACTCTTAGAGAACAGAGAACTGTGTGGAGTGTGCAGAGCAGACAGAAAGTCCTGTCGGCCGACGCCGATCTGATTATTTAGGGCTGTGGGTTTAATTGGAGCGTAGCCAATTGGAGCGTAGCCAATAGGAGCGGAGCGCTGCATCCTGAAGATACAAGCTTCTTTATCGTGAGACGGATACACTGTTAAACTTGTTAAAAGTGCTTTTTGTATCCTGATACCAACTCTCTCTCTCTCTCTCAACAGTCATGTTGACAAGGACTGCTCCTCTCTCTCTTTTAGTGATGCCATGCAGCATGCGCACAATGTTAAATTGAACATTTAAAAGTGCTTCCGGCAAATATGCTGTTTGAGGACTCATTTCTCATTTATTTTACTGTTGCGATCTTATTTTTGCCCCAGAGAAAGAAAAAAAAAAATACAACAATGCTTTAAAACTTGTTATCTTTAGGTTGTCAAACTCTCAGAAATCAGTGGAAGAGGCAAGTCGAAGGACAATTGGTGTAATAAGGACAATTTCAACCCCTTTGACGTGGACTAAATCGTGAAGTATGATGAGTAGCTTTGTCCTGTCACTCTTCAACCACTCGCCCGTTTTGCAATGTGTGAACACGGACACAGCTGTGTTTGTCTCCGAGCTGATTGGCCACCTCGATTAATAACATATCTGTGAGGGTTCGGTTGAGCCGGACCCAAGCGCAGACACGGAGAGGCAAGGTTGGGTAGAGGTAAACAGTTTATTCGTACAGAACCGGGAGAGTGTAGATGGAGTGGCGTGAGCGGAGATGCAGGTACGGGATTCCTGGGCACAGGGAACAGGGGTTAGTAGAAAATCACCAGGAACAAAACAAAGTACGTCTCTTAGTGAAGCCGAGAGTCGAGGTACCACTGTAGATGGTGCCATAATCTGGCAACTGGAGAGAGGGAAGCCAGGGTGTTTTAACAGGGAGGACTTGAGGATGTGATTGGAGACAGGTGCCGGAGATGACGTGCAGGTGTGGAGATGATTGCCAGTTGCCGGAAGCCACGCCCACGAGACACACACACACACACACACACACACACACACACACACGTAACAGGGGACAAACAAGGAAAAGAGCGAAAAGGATGAGAGTCACGGCCGAGCCAATATCATTTGTGATCCCAGACGCCTCTCGACTAATCAAATGGCGGTAATACAGTGCTGGTCTATAAAAAGATGGATGCCAGCGATATCTCTCTCCGTCTCCTAAATATACGCAGGTGAGAAACACCTGCGTATATTTGCTGCGAGATATTTATAACGTCTTCAATAATTAGCTTTTTGTCTTCGTTTTGAGGAACATAACGCAGCTGGCTTGTAGCAAAAAGGCACTTATTCACATTTAGTAGGCTGCACATTGTCCTCAAGGGGGAGCTGGGAGCTGTATTGTGATGTCAGTGTTGCGCACACCAAAACATGCTAGCACCGGTGTACAGTTGTAGATGTTGACTTGAAACCTAACTTCACATCTACTGCCCTGTCAATTTATAGATTATATATTTTAGCATCTTTGGGCTTGTTGTTTTTTGGCTTTAACGACTCACAACTTTGCTGCTTTTGGTTCCCTCAGAAATGGGTGGAGACCAAACCGAGAGGTAAAAGAGAGTTCATATTGGGCCAAAAACGTGACAAATGAATGCAGATGTTGCTCCGTAAACAAGCCACTGTTGATGGTTCCACCATTTAACTCCATCAGGTGATGATACACGTCGTTTCCACTGACCCCAGGTGGGCCAAAATAAATCCTCCGTCGTTGCAACATCGATAACATCTTGAAGCATCTTAGGAGTTGGTCCCGTGTGTGTCTTTGTATGGAAATCTTGACCAAGTGAAACACATTGAAAGGTCAACAGGAAGTTAATACATAAATTATGAACACGTGAAGCAGGAAACAAGATAAATAAGAAGGAAAATAACCTTTTTGCAGTATTTCACTTAACGTAAAGCTGCAGGTGATTTTGGTTATAGCGTTAATATCACGTTGGCCATTTGACGTCCTGGGATTTGAAAAAATGGCCTCCGTTATGTTTGAAGGTGTTCACGTACTAAAATACAGAAATACAGTGGCAGCTTTTTCTGTTTGTGTTGTTATAAAAGAAGCTTGAGTGTTTAAAATTCAGTCAGCTGTGTGTTTGCTTTTTGTTGCGGTTTGTGCTGAATGTGTGAAAACGTGTGTGTGTGTGTGAGTGTGCGTGTGTGTGTGTGTGTGTGTTTGTGTGCGTGTTGCAGATGGCTTGGGGAACCGGCAGCCAGTGGCAGTGTCAGAAAGCATCTCGTCAGGGATGGAGTGGAGAGGAAGCAAGTGTGGGGGGGGGAGGGAGGAGGAAACCAAGGGGTGGAGATGTAGGCGGCTCATCTGCTTCCTTACATCCTTTCCTTCCCATTGCCTACGATCGGATGCTAAAGCTATCTCCTTCAAGTACTCGCCCCACTCTTATGATGGTAATAGAAGGAAGGGGGGAATCAAACAGGAGAAGACACGGTTCCCTCGTCGCCAGACCGCGATCGTTGTGACAATATCACACAGATGTTGAGCTATTGTGCTCATTAAGTACACATGATGGTCTGGACAAAATGTTTTCTAATGTCGGACGACAATAACATCAGGCTCAGCTTCCTGCCCCCCGGCTACAATCTTTATCTTTTTGGGGCACCGAAGCAGAACACAGCAGAGCTCTGTGTGTGTGTGTGTGTGTGTGTGTGTGTGTGTGTGTGTGTGTGTGTGTGTGTGTGTGTGTGTGTGTGTGTGTGTGTGTGTGTGTATCTCTGCGATGGCCTGACCAATCGGCTCAACTTCTTAAACTTTCAACGTAAACTTTGTTTAAGCAGCTGTTGGCCACGAGAAGGAAGGGAGGAGGGAGGAGGGAGGGAGGGAGGATGGGGAATGAGGAGAGAGAACAACAGAGATGAAAGGATGAGAGAGAAAACTGTAGAGAGAGAGAGAGGGGAAACAACGCTTGGAGGTAGAGAAAGGGAACGGAGGCCGAGGGAGCGCAAACACGATAAAGTAAGGAGAACGTGAGGTTAGGGGATAGGAAGCATCTGAGGATAACGAAGGCTGAAGGAGGAGAGGAGAGATGAAGGTGGTGAGGAAAAAAAGAAAAAAGAAACATATCAAAACGTTCATTGTTCATTCGCTCTTCCCGTCTTCACATGTTCCTCTTTTTCTTTCTTATTCCACTTCCTGTTTCATGACGGTGGAATACAACGTTGTTTCTATCTTATTAGCAATTTGAAAGAATTCCTTTATCTGATTTATAAAAGATGATTATATTATGAATATCATAATAACCTAAGGCATTGTTATTGGTAAGCTGCAGGTCTCCCATTTTGAGACGCTCATTACATTTAGATTTAATTATGATAAAATAGGCATATGTCAAAATGTCGTTACTTTCAAATACCACTCACTCTCATTGGCCATCGTTGTGTGTAGGTGTATTGTCCCGCCCCTTTTTGCCACCATAAATCATATATTGGGTACGTCTAAATGTACAGAACTAAGATGACAGATCTGACTCATAACCTAAACATTATTTAGATATCATTGGTTTAAAAGTCGACACAGACTGTAATACTTCTGTATCAAATGAAGATGAAACTGTCGTCTAGATAAACGAACAGTGGCTGAGCGTCATCGCCCGCAGTGACAGCGCAGCCTTCCAATCAAATTGCACATCGGTCCATCGGTTCAGACCGTTTTCAGATCGGCCACAAACATTCTCGCCTTTAACCCCCGAATGTCTGACAGACTGTTGGCTCCCTAATAACTGCACGAATGCAAACGCTCACCGGGAGCCGGCATCCATTTTAAATGTCTTTGTACCTGTTCAGTGACGTGTTCACGCCGACTGTCAGGACGCCGACTGCCAGGACGCCGACTGCCAGGACGCCGACTGCCAGGACGCCGACTGCCAGGACGCCGACTGTCAGGACGCCGACTGTCAGGACGCCGACTGTCAGGACGCCGACTGTCAGGACGCCGACTGCCAGGACGCCGACTGTCAGGACGCCGACTGCCAGGACGCCGACTGCCAGGACGCCGACTGTCAGGACGCCGACTGTCAGGACGCCGACTGCCAGGACGCCGACTGTCAGGACGCCGACTGTCAGGACGCCGACTGTCAGGACGCCGACTGCCAGGACGCCGACTGCCAGGACGCCGACTGTCAGGACGCCGACTGTCAGGACGCCGACTGTCAGGACGCCGACTGTCAGGACGCCGACTGCCAGGACGCCGACTGTCAGGACGCCGACTGCCAGGACCCCGACGGGACGTCTTTGGTGACGAGGTCGCCGCCGACGGGCCTTCGTCAGAGACTCGGAGACCCTCTCGACCCACTTTTCTTTTCTTACTTTGCAGGCTTATAGTTTCTCATAGTCGATCAGTAACACCCATGTGAATGCACCTTTGTCCAAACACACACTTTCAATCTTGAACGTGCACAAACTACCAAGAGAGGAACACGCTAAGCAGTCAGCTTGCACAAAGACACGATGAAGGGGAATAAATGGCCGCCGTTACCACCTGTCAGTCTCTGTCTCCTCCCCTCTCTCTGGATTTATTCAACTTACACACACACACACACACACACACACACACACACACACTGTGACCTCCCTCTGCTGATGTCACCTCCAAAAACATGTTAGACTCTGAGATCCACCGGTAGTTGCACCGCCACGAGGAAGAAAACCGAGAGGAATGGATCCCTCCTCGAAGGCGACAGTCGTGTTATTGTGAAGTCTTGTGAATTGCTTGCCGCATGAACACATGTATTAATCATCACAGCAGGTGCGGTGGCAGAGAAGAAGGGTTCCAACTGTAGGCCTCAAGTGTGGAGACTTCAGGCCTGTGAGCCAATGGGAAGGGGGCACACGCCCACGCACGGTGGGACAAAAACAACGACAGTTTCCTGTTGTTGGTCCCCCTCCGAAACAATAAGCAACTTTACTGACGTCTGTTGTTCCTCCCATCCTCCTCCTCCTCCTCCTCATCATCATCACTTTCATGTCACCTCGATCGGCGGCCATCTTGTCCAGCGCTGAGACAACCAGCAACCTGCAGCGCCATTAATAAGGTTTTAATCTTGGTTTTGAATGTTGTTATTGTTCTGCCTGTCGGTTACTTCTCTTTCCAATTATTGTTATTTGGTCTCTGTGTTTTTGCAAGCTAAAATATTCCAAACGGAACATAAAAACAAAGCCTCGGGGGTTATTCGGCATCTTTATAGCGGTTCTTCCACTTTCACGTTTTTTCAACCAATCTCGGATCAACATGTGTGACCACGACTGTCTGAACTAGAGAGAGAGAAGGAGAGAAGGAGGCAAGGAGAGAAGGAAGCATCCTGCAGTTAAGTCTTGAGTTTGAGAGTTAAAGTGCTGGCAAAAGGTTAGTTTTCTGTTTGAGGACAAACAAGTTCACTCAAGCTTGGCTTTGAAGCGTAACGACAGCTCGCTGTGTTTCTACCATTGTCCTTTTTATTCCCCGGACCCCTTGTAAACTTGGCTATGCAAGATTAATTTAGGCCAAACCACATCCATGTTTTATTCAGCTCTTCTTTTCTTTTTCTTTTTTCTCCGCAAAATAGTTCAAGTGTGTTAATTGGAGTTTCACGTTGTGGGGAAATAAAGACAAAAAAAATGCATTGTAAAGAATATTGATACCCCCATTTTATACACCTATGCATATTGTGGTTAAGTGATGTGCGGGAGGGTTTTTTCGTTTATCATTACGGAGCAGATGTTGTCTGTATTTATTCACCATCTCTAGGGTCTTAATTACCAGCATCTTGTTTCATATTTTAAAGCCATATCGGACAAGCAGATATTTAATTGTATGTTTGTGCTATTTATATTTAATTCAGTTTTGTTGAACTTTGAAAAACCTCCTCACACAGATCTTCACAGGAAGGCTTTATCGACTCTATTCACAATGCTGATGCGGCTTTTTTCACCCCGTGGAGAAGTGGCTCAGTCCCAAAGGTATTTGAGCAGAAGCTCTGTAGCTCACCTGTCTGCGAGTCATGTGACGGACCGACTGGCGTGCGCCCGTGATGTGTGATTACACACGGAGAATGTGCGATAGCGTACGCTCCCAGATGCTAAGTGTGTGTTAACATTGTCACCAATTACGTGACGTATAAATAATAAAGAATTGTCCTTTTTTTTAAAAATACATTGAAATTATTATTCTGGCTTTATCAGGGGGCCTTTTTTAGGTGTGATCTTTGGTAAATTCAAGGCCTTTGTGCAATGCAGTAAATTATGTTTTTCAGTCTTTACCTAAAAGCAATTTTTTAGTCATGCAAAGAGGTTTGTTTAGTTTAGTTTGCTCTCCATCAAGAGAGTCCTGACATTTCTTTTTAATTGAATTTATTCAAGTCTTGGAAAGACTGAGAAAACAACCAGATGTCATTGTTACGAGTTTCCTAAAAGGATGTCAGTTTACTCTCAATTAAGAATGGATGTGCAACTGTGACGTCGGACTATTTTATACCAGAGATGTTTTGACCTAGCAGGCCTTAGCCCTCGTGCTATATATATATATATATATATATATATATATATATATATATATATATATATATATATATACGAGAGTATAATATAAAGACTTTATGTGCAGACAGACGACAGACTCACGAGTAACTTATATACATATGCTCTGTCTGTTCCCATCTCACGCCTCACTCTGTACGTTTCCACTCTGAAATATAGATTAGCTCCAAAGCTCATTGAAGTGAACTGTACAAGCTGTTGGCGAGTGCCTGCGGAGGAGGAACAACGGACACATGTACACGGGCCGACTGGGAGAAACACATAAGATGAGATATACAAACGTCTTTGTTGCAGCAGCAAGCATGTTTACAATATATACAATTCAATTAAATTGAATAGCAGGGCATATTACATTTAATAACATGTATCACGCGAGGTGTGGAGACACTGGGGGAGCTTCATCCATCTGTATTCTACCCAGTGGGTGAACTGTTGGGAGTTGGCCAGTCACGCTAAATAGTGATACGGAAGCAGTTGCTTGAGATGTAATTATGAGTCTTTAATAATGATGTCGTACGTCACGTGCAGCATCGATGCACACCAACGCGTCCGCTGACATACACATGAAGCTACGTATCGTGAACTTTCAAGTCAGTGTTTTGACAAACTTTTCAAACGTCACAAGAAATGAAAAGGCACTTTATTGCGTGGGGAGCCAGTGCCTTTCCGAATGAGAAGGTCGATGAGAAATAAGCATAAAGGGGCACTGAGATAATAATAGAAAAAGTAGTAAAGACAGAGGAAAAACATTAGGTAGAGATGGATTTTTAAGGTGACCTCCGTCAATGTGCTCTACAACGGACCGATTGTCATCTGTCATTATAAATGACAGTCGCCGGCCCGGCAGCCTCTACGGGACCCACAAGGCAAACACACGCCTACGAGAGCTGCTACAACTCTTTCATATTTACGCATTTTTGCAGGATTTGTTACACATTAAAAGGGTAAATGGAAAATAAACATGAACGCACTCACCGAGACGAGACCGTCGAATTCTGTAAATGTGTTATTTTTACTATCAGGAAAACGTGAGCTGGATCCAGACTGGCTTCTAAAACTATTTCATACATAACTCGGGGAGGTAGCTGTAACTTTGTGTGAAATGATAAACGTCCAAAAGGAGATTCTGAGTTTTAGATGCAGTACAATTAAAATACTAACATCCTGCAAGGATACTTTTGGGACCTGACAAAACAATCCACTCAGGTTCTGTTCACACAGCTGTTATCAATCAGCTGAAGTCTCATTCCTCAATTAAAATCCACCAGTCGGCTGCAGTCAGGGATGTTTTTCAGTGGCACTTTGACGGCAGTAAGCAGGAAGCGTCGTGACAATATGTACACCAGACTCCATTGCAAAATTAAAATGTTCTTAATGAGACTTGAGCAGCAGATTGTCCATGAGAAACAAAAAGTTAATTCCTAAAAAGATATTGTGACAAACAAGTCCTGGTTTCTCTCCGGAGACTATGTCAGTGTGACTCAGACATTGTTGTCCGAGTAATATCCTCCAGCTCTTCTTCTGGGATCCCAGTCCACCTTCTAAGCTTTTCCCTGTGACAGTCCACTGTCTTTTCAACAGAGTACCATGGCCTTAGAGTTGAAGGTTGCTGACTTTCATAACTGCTTCACCCTCAGCTGCGAACCAAGCTGAAGGTCGTAGACCCATGAAACTGGCAGAACTGCATCATCAGCAATAAAGCAGGTCACCAAACTGTCCTCTGCTCTGCGAGACCTTGAGAGTCCGACCATGAAGAGCACTACGAGTGGTGGCAGAACAGCAACAACACTCACAGGAAACATGCTCAAAGGGTGCAAACACGGGGCTCGATGGTGTTACACGGAGATCGGATGGATGGGAGCAGCAGCTCTGATACTCCAGAACACACAGAGCACAGGGATAAGCCACATGCATCAGTCTGTGTGCTACTAAAGGAAGTCTGAATATAGAGGATCTAATGTGTTATGTCTAATTGGCACACTGTTCTATGAAAAGTGTCAAATATTTGACCTGTGTGTAAACTTCTTGTCCATATAACTACGAAATATCTTACCGTATCGTATCATACCGAATCGTACCGTATCGTATTGCACCGTATTGTACCATAGGATATCGTAGCATATCGTATCGTACCGTATTGTACAGTATCCTATCGTACTGTATCATATTGCACCATACCGTATCATATTGCACCGTATTGTACCGTAGCATATCGTATCGTATCATATTGCACCATACCGTATCGTATCATACTGTATCATATTGCACCGTATTGTACCGTAGCATATCGTATCGTACCCAAGTGTACAGTATCCTGTACCGTATCGAATCATATTGCACAATATCGTATCGTACCGTATCTTACCGTATTGTACCGTATCGTATCATATTGCACAACATCGTATCGCACCTCGATAACCCCAGCTCCGCTAGTCCATGTCGGTGTGACATTTAACCCCAAATTGTTCCTGCAGGCTCATCCTGCGGTGTATGAATAGGTATGGATGATTAGATGGACCTGATGGGCAGGTGGTACCTTGCATGGTAGCCCCTCCCATCAGTGTGTGAATGGGTGTGAATCGGTGAATGATGACATGTAGCGTTAAAATGCTTTAAAAACCCTATACAAGTACAATTTACCATTTACTGTCCATTTAATACCTCTGTCTTCTACACCTTTACACCCATTAATGAATAAAACAGCGCCATAGAAGGGTCATTTTACAGCATGTCACATTGGCGAGGCCCTCCAAACACCCGTGGCTATATGTATGGGTCCCATTGCATCATTAATTCATCAGAAAGTTGCCTGTAAGCCATCATCGGTGATAAGTGGTATCTCTGGCATCATCAAACACTGGAAAGGATAATCAATAATGTCATTTCTCATAACACAAAAATCTAATCGAAAAGAACCTGAAAATGATGAAACAATGGAAAGCTCCCCTGCAGCAGTTCCACAAAACAAAAGCCTGGTGGTGTGAAAACACGTAGTTACAGTGTGTGTGTACGTCGCAATGCGTGTGCTTTATGCAGCTTTATAAATACAGCTGTTTCTGATCATAAGACACACACACACACACACACACACACACACACACTCAAACCAAAACCAGCAGCATCACGTTACTGGGCGAGTGTCTTTTTATGTATCCTGATTTTATTATCACTTGTGACCTACTTGGAGAGAAACTCCGGCTCCCGCTGTGACGCGCTGTTAAAAATAACTCTGAGGAAGAAAAAAAACGCAAACACACACTCTCCTACTGTACACACACACACACACACACACACACACACACATGCACGCTTGAATCCAAACATAAAGGCACAAATAGAGATTACACACTCGGGTTCACGCCACACTGCTGACCGCAGTCGTTCCCTAAACGACCTCAGTCATGTTGCATAAACACACACAAGCAAGGACATCGTGAGGGCCTGCAATCGCACAAAGCGTCAACACACACACACACACGCGCGTGTCAAGGACACACAGATGCATACGAACATGTAAAAGGCCACACACACACACACACACATACATGTACACACACCATCGAGCGTTCTCACGCAGGAAAAACACAATGTCACTCTCTCCCTGTTGCGTCAACCTTTGTTTGTCTCTTCCTCTCCTCCTCCTCCTCCTCCTCCTCCTTTCTTTTTCCTTCTTCTCCTCTCTTGTCTTCCAACCGTGCATTCCCTTCATCCCTGACCCTGTTATCTTCTGAAGCATCTCAAAGAGACGGAGGGAGAGGAGGAGGAGGAGGGGGGAGGGGCAAAGAAATCTCATCCCTCCCTCACTTTCTCCTCTTTCCATTCTTTTTTTTTTCCCCCTTCCTTCCATTTTGGTAACACTCTCGGAGGATCCGCTTCACACCTATTTGAGGTTTTAATTCCGCACGGCGGTACAGTACACGCACACACACAAGCACAACAACAACAACGACGCACACGGGGTGAGCCGGTGTGACGGGCGTATATGAGAATGCGAAGGCTTCGGATCGGATGATCTTCCTTAGTTAGCGAGCTGTTTGAAGAGAGGCCAAGCAGGGAATCTGTGTACGCCCGAGAGACAACGACAAAGGCAGAGAGAGAGAGAGAGAGAGACGTCTCCGCATCTCTGGCGTTCCTCCTCCGCACTCTCTTTCTTCCTCCCCTTTCGCTCGGCTTTCTACCGCAAGGTCGTTAACTTACACTTGGGGGAAGATGAGGACAGGGAAGAGGGGGAAAAGAAGAAAGAAAGAGCATAGTTTGACTTGGACAAGGACATGAAGCAAAAGGAGCAAAGAGATGCAGAGAAGGAAGTGACGTTGACACGTAACTACATGTAAAAATGATGTGGTGGCATGAGACGTCATTATTCTTGTTGGGGAAAATTCTAACTTTATATTTCGAAAAGTTTTTTAAAAAAAAGCCTCCTGCAGGGAATGTATTTTTATGGTTACATCAAAAAAGGGGAAACGTCTGTAACTTTTCTTCAGCCTTTTTTTGTCTCCACGTCTTTTTTGCGTCCACCGTGACTA
>NC_046973.1:3460774-3463274 GCF_009769545.1 Cyclopterus lumpus | reverse complement strand
TTCATCAACGTCAGCGAACACACACACACACACACACACACACACACACACACCCACACTCACACTGAAACAAACACTTTAGTTTGAATTCCTCTTATATGCATTGACTATATTACTATGTTGACGTTCTGCTCTCGTCCAAGCACCGAGAGGTCAGAGGTCAGAGGTCAGAAGTTGTGTGAAGGATCTGTTTGCCTAAACCAGGCTTTGAACCTGGTTTAAGTTGAATTAATGCAGATTACTTTACTCACACCACAAGTTAACCAGCTTGACCCAACTAGTACATTGTTGTTGTTTTTTTAGGTCAAATGGGCAGCTACTGTATATGCTACTGTATAATACATTTCCCAGAATGCAATTGCCGTTGATGCACATTGAGATTGTACCCCATGCTGACAGAATGCATTGGACAAACTATTTTTTCTATTTTATTTAAAAAAATAATCGCTCAGTGCAGTTACCATGCACACAGTTTAAATAATCTAAAATAAGCCCCTCTGAGCGGATCGTATGAATGTCAATAAATTGTATAAAAAAAAGATTATCAAGAGGGAGATATCATCGCTGTCAGAAAATTCCAAATATCTGACGTGAACATATTTTACCGACAGCTGCTCTTTAATTATGGTCCAAATGAAACCTGAAAGGAACCCGTCAAGATGTTGAGGGAGATGAGCCGATGAGCAAAGGGGGAGGGGCTTCTTTTTATGGACTCCGTTATACTTATAATCCTCACACGAGTACACTTGTTTAGCTCTTCTATGTGTGACCATAACTCATTGTGGCTACACTGAAATAGCTGATGTGGTACTTTACGATTGAGATAATCCTCATGTCCGGCACAATGATTATTATGGGTTGTATTGATTATGTCACGCTCATTGAGGTGGATGCTGATGGTGCGTAAAGGACAGAATGGAATGTTTTAACATGTGTTCTCTTTCGGGGAGAGAGCTGCTGTTTTATCTACGTCTTTAAAAAAAGGGACGGCAGCGTTGCGCGACCTTTGTGCATTTATTTAGTAACGACACCGGGCTTTGAAAAGGACATCTTTTCAAAAGCCCGCTCATCGGCGACCAAACGGCCATTTTCAAAATCCATCCATCCATCCATCCATTTTCAATACCGCTTAATCCTCATTAGGGTCGCGGGGCGCTGGAGCCTATCCCAGCTGACATAGGGCGAAGGCAGGGGACACCCTGGACAGGCCGCCAGTCCATCGAGGGCACATGTAGGGACATACAACCATTCACTCTCACATTCACACCTATGGGACATTTAGAGATCAATTAACCTGCAGCATGTCTTTGGACTGTGGGAGGAAGCCGGAGAGCCCGGAGAGAACCCACGCTGCCACGGGGAGAACATGCAAACTCCACACAGAAGGACCGCTCCGACCGGGAATCGAACCCGCGGCCCTCTTGCTGTGAGGCGACAGTGCTAGCCACTACACCACCGTGCAGCCCATTTTCAAAATGTACATTAATAACAGAGGCCCAGACACACGGTGAGGGACTCTGATCCTCCGTCGCGTGATCCCTATCGACCGCGGAACAGCACCACGCGCACTGTGTGTGTGTGTGTGTGTGTGTGTGTGTGTGTGTGTATACATGCATGTTTGTTTTGTTTACTTTCTCCCAGTGTCTTTAGGCAGGGCCAAACACAACACTTCCTCTTCCGCGCGCGCACACACACACACACACACACACACACACACACACACGGTCATCGGCACTGATTTGGTGTGACAGGGCTGTAATTTTAGCTGTGCTGACTCTCTCTGCCCCCCCCCCTCCCCTCACAGTTTTGGCGTACGATCACAGAGTGGTGTTCATCAACCACTGCCTCCAGTAATGTCTGTTTGTGTGTGTGTGCGTGTGTGTGTGTCTGTGTCTGTGTGTGTGTGTGTCTGTGTGTGTGTGTAGTTTCTCCCAGGGTTAGGTCATAGAGTCAAACTAAGGATAAGACTCCTTCAGTAATACATTCCAAAATCTCTTCGTCGCACACACACACACACACACACACACACACACACACACACACACACACACACACAACTGACTCGTTCTCTCTTTACACAGCTGCACTCCCCAGATATGTCCTCTTGTACATTTCTTTTTTTTCTTCTATTTATTATCATTTCAATGAAGCTCTCTCACGCAGCTTTTTAGCATTTCTTTGCGCTGCGAGGAGAAACAGAGCAGCCTCAGAATGCAAATAGTTGCTCTCGTGTGTCGGGGGGGGGGATAATTTATCACTTCTGGTGCTTTTTGTTGTGCAGCTAGAGTTACTCCGAATAATATATATATATATATATATATATATATATATATATATATATATATATATATATATATAACCATCACACGTTGGCATCAATGTGTCGGTGTCAGTTAAACTCGATTAAACTAACTGTTTTTTTTAAATCAAAAACTTAGATGAAAGTTATTAGTGTTGTTGCCATAAAACCGTCCGAAATTACGACGCACATTCATTTCAT
>NC_046973.1:3423274-3453274 GCF_009769545.1 Cyclopterus lumpus | reverse complement strand
TTATCTATAAATCGTTTTCATTCACCAAATCAACTCGGCCGAGAGCCGTGGATGCATCCGACGGGATGAATACGACGGGATGAATACGACGGGATGAATCCGACGGGATGAATCCGACGGGATGAATCCGACGGGATGACCGCGATTACTACGCAGCCTCCCGTCACGAATCCGACGCTTTTATCGCACGACAAAGAAGTTATAATAGGTCCGTGGAAAGATGTTGTGACATCCAAACCGAGGCCCATTTGTGCAGCGACTGAAAACACGACACGAATGTTTCACGCCTCGCCGTCTCTTTAACAAGAGGAAAGAACCAAACCGGGAGAGAGCAGAGTGGATACAAACAAAAAAAAACCTGGGTGATGTAACACTACTTAAGCAGCGGAGGAAATCACCCGACGTTAGTCAAATTTGGGAAATGAAATGGAAGAGTTCCCATCTTTTCTTTTCCTTTTTCGCCCTCTTATTCTACATTTATGGGTCAGGTGTTTTTTGTTTTTTTTGCAGAAGCTTTAATCCAGTGAGGTTTACATGCGCGAGCGATGTAAAAACTCGGATTCCTGCATCGCTGACGTTTCAAGCTGCGTTCAGACATGCAAAGTATAAAAACTGCCTGTTTTGCACCTTGGGCCCTCGCAACGACGATGTGCCATCGAGCAGCGCGTCTGTAATCTATGCAGAAAGGGGACGAGAGATGAGCAATGTCAGGGAGGATAATTCAGGGAGATTGATCAAAAATAATAACGCTTATTATAGCTCAGAGGCTATTAAAATGGCAGCAAAGTGTTCCGCTTTAAATCCGTTTAGAAATGTGTTATTTTACTTGTAACAAACCTGTCAAAAGGCAGAGAGTTACAAAATGACACACAATAAAAACAGTATGAATGATCATTCTGCCCGACGTGAATCAAGAGTGGATTTAAGGAAGGAAGCAGGCAATTAGAGGAGGGTTTAAAGAAAGTGCAAACAAATCATTTAAAAAGCCCGTCTGCTCTACTTTGAGGGGATGATTTAATAGACAACACGCACTATCTCTCTCTCTCTCTCTTCAACCGGGACGCTGCAAGGCCTTTTGGCACCGACAGCAAATGCCCAATATCACCTCTGAGGGTAATGGGGGGGGGGGGGGGGGGGGGGGCACTGTAAACACACAAAGAAGGAAGGCAGAGAGACTTTATACGGGTCTGGACACCAGAGGACAGGAAAAAAGGAACGGCCGGTGTTACATTTTCAGCATGAAAACTCACACTCTCTCTCTCTCTTTCTCTCTCTCTCTCTCAGATAAAACACACACGTAACACACGTGACGCACACAACACACATTCACACGCTGTCCCACGTTTATTTCTGCTTTACAGAACAAACAACGTTACACACACATCATGTCTCTGCTCACTGAAACCACTCACTGGTGCAGAAAGCCCCCTTGTGTGTGCGTGCATGCGCGCGTGTGTGTGTGTGTGTGTGTGTGTGTGTGTGTGTGTTTCCATCTGATGAAACTAGACAACAAGACTATCTTCTTGCTCTCGGTGAAAAAGGCTGAGGAAGCACAGGAGAGGGAGCGAGGAGCCGTAATGGCCTCGTGCTCGACGTGAGAGGTTTGATCAACTTGATCAAGCGGTTTGGTTTCTGGAGCCTCGGCTGAAAAACCACCGTGCTCCCCTTGTTGCTGGAGGGAAGAGGGGGGTCGGCTTTTAACCCGATCACGTCTGTGGAGAAGAAGAAGGCGCCATCAAACAATTAAATCACGAGCGGCTGAATAGTGTATTTGCTTTTCTCTTTGTTGGTTGAACTATGAATTCATCGATATGAATCCCGAATTATGTTCCTATGTGCGATCCTGTAAAGAAGACACTTTGAGTCTCAACCAGGCATGCAGCATACACCGCCTGCCAGTTGTCACGAGTGTAAAGATGACGGCTTGATTTAAAACATATGACGCATATCCACACGTGACGCCTGACATGGTATCGCCTAAAAAATTCTAGCGAGGAAGCGAGCGGGGAACGATACATCCGTTAGCTCACAGTAATACAACCAAATGGTTCTCTTCGAGGTATCGTAGTCAGCGTTGAATAACATCCACTTTAAAATCAAGTTGGAATTAGTACGTTTGGAGCGTGACGGGCCGTGGCGGTCCGTGACGTGCCGTGGCGGGCCGTGGCGGTCTGTGACGGGCCGTGGCGGTCCGTGGCGGGCCGTGGTGGTGACAGGGGGGCCGTGGCGGGCCGTGGCGGGCCGTGGCGGTGACAGGGGGGCCATGGCGGTCCGTGACGTGCCGTGGCGGGCCGTGGCGGGCCGTGGCGGGCCGTGGCGGTGACAGGGGGGCCATGGCGGTCCGTGACGTGCCGTGGCGGGCCGTGGCGGGCCGTGGCGGTGACAGGGGGGCCGTGGCGGTCCGTGACGTGCCGTGGCGGGCCGTGGCGGGCCGTGGCGGTGACAGGGGGGCCATGGCGGTCCGTGACGTGCCGTGGCGGGCCGTGGCGGGCCGTGGCGGTGACAGGGGGGCCGTGGCGGGCCGTGGTGGTGACAGGGGGGCCGTGGTGGTGACAGGGGGGCCATGGCGGTCCGTGACGGGCCGTGGCGGGCCGTGGTGGTGACAGGGGGGCCATGGCGGTCCGTGACGTGCCGTGGCGGGCCGTGGCGGTGACAGGGGGGCCGTGGCGGGCCGTGGTGGTGACAGGGGGGCCGTGGTGGTGACAGGGGGAACTTGAGTTCATCGGACAGGCCTGCAGGGGGCTGACGGGTAGAGAGCCCGTTGACTTCCTCGCATGGCACTTCTTATTAGTTGTGCGTTGATAATTCAAGTTGACATGAAAGTAAACAAATAATCACTGTGCCAGCATATTTCATCATATTGAAATAACACTTTAGATTCCACTTTAGAGCCTGAATCATATTTCAGCTGACAGCCGCACGTCAGCAACAAGGTTGTGACGGACACCTGACTGCAATATCATAACTGTACTTTTCGCTTACAAAGCTAAAGACATTAAACGAAGACGCAAGTGTACGCCATCAAACATACGCATATGCAAACGCCTTCACAGCATCGCCCCGTTCAATGATACTAAATACTGATGTTCTGCCGAACTGGAAAGACTCCTGGAAACATTGATGAAAGGAGGGCCTTTCCCAGAAGTCCAGGGCACCGACCGGTCGGGCAAATGAGTTCTGCTGTTGGCTCAATCAGCTTTCATCGCATCCGACTTTCATCTCGTCGCACGTCCGTCTCACTGTGTCACAGTCTGAAGCTGAGGGAAAGAGACCAGGCATCCAGAGAGAGAGAGAGAGTGACAGAGAGAGACAGATAGATTGAGACAAATACGGCAATTTGGAAGAGAATTCAATGTAGGCTGAAATGGTGGAAGTGAACAGGGACGAATATGTGTTGAAAGGTTGATACGTCACCGTTCAGTGGCCCCGGAGCAGATTCAGCTGGCTGGTTGTACACTACATATCAGTTTGCAATGTATAATTAATTCATAGCACATTTTTAACCATATATTGATACTCCGGGGCGGGGGGGTGGTGTATTCAATCTGAACCATTCTAATTCTCAGGTCAATATTGTTTTTTTCTAAACGTTGTTTTTGTACCACTGCACATGCAAGAATGGTTCCAACCAAGACAGCAAACTTAATTACTCCTTTCAACCTTGACGAAGGCAGCGCAGCCTCAGACAGGATAAATACATCGGAACCTTTTTCATAAACAACTTTCACTGATAGTTTTGATTTGAAATATTCACGAGGGAGTATTTTGCATTTTCTGTGTTGTTTATCTTTTACGACTCCGGTGTTGTAAAGTCCTTTAGTCAGAGAAATATGACGCCCGGTGACCCGAGTGCCTCCCATGTGAGTTCTCAAAATGGAAAAAGGTGTAGCCATGTTGTGGAGAAGATCCAAGACACACACACAATCACATCATTGGACCAGATGTTGTTGGTCCTGTCACTATTTTCTAGCCGCTTGGTGCAACTTCAAGCATATTAAAATATGATAATTGTCTTCTTTTAATACTCTCTTGTTCTTCCTAGCAGGAGATAGATATATAGATGGATAGATAGATAGATAGATGGATGGATAGATGGATAGATAGATAGATAGATGGATGGATAGATGGATAGATAGATAGATGGATGGATAGATGGATAGATAGATAGATAGATAGATAGATAGATAGATAGATGGATGGATAGATGGATAGATAGATAGATAGATAGATAGATAGATAGATAGATGGATGGATGGATGGATGGATGGATAGATGGAAAGATGATGGATAGATGGATGGATAGATGGATAGATAGATAGATGGATGGATAGATGGATGCATGGATGCATGGATAGATAGATAGATAGATAGATAGATAGATAGATAGATGGATGGATAGATGGATAGATAGATAGATAGATAGATAGATAGATAGATGGATGGATGGATAGATGGATAGATAGATAGATGGATGGATAGATGGATAGATAGATAGATAGATAGATAGATAGATAGATAGATGGATGGATAGATGGATAGATAGATAGATAGATAGATAGATAGATAGATGGATGGATGGATGGATGGATAGATGGAAAGATGATGGATAGATGGATGGATAGATGGATAGATAGATAGATGGATGGATAGATGGATGCATGGATGCATGGATGGATGGATGGATGGATGGATGGATAAATGGATGCATGGATGGATGGATGGATAGATGGATAGATATATAGATAGATAGATGGATGGATGGATAGATAGATGGATGCATGGATGGATGAAGGGATGGATGGATAGATGGATAGATGGATAGATGAATGCATGGATGCATGGATGGATGGATGGATGGATGGATGGATAAATGGATGCATGGATGGATGGATGGATAGATGGATAGATATATAGATAGATAGATGGATGGATGGATAGATAGATGGATGCATGGATGGATGAAGGGATGGATGGATAGATGGATAGATGGATAGATGAATGCATGGATGCATGGATGGATGGATGGATGGATGGATAGATGGATGCATGGATGGATGGATAGATGGATAGATATATAGATAGATAGATGGATGGATGGATAGATAGATGGATGCATGGATGGAGGGATGGATGGATGGATAGATGGAAAGATGATGGATAGATGGATGGATAGATGGATAGATGGATGCATGGATGGATGGATGGATGGATAAATGGATGCATGGATGGATGGATAGATGGATAGATGGATAGATATATAGATAGATAGATGGATGGATGGATAGATAGATGGATGCATGGATGGATGAAGGGATGGATGGATAGATGGATAGATGAATGCATGGATGCATGGATGGATGGATGGATGGATGCATGGATGGATGGATGCATGGATGGATGGATGGATGGATGGATAGATAGATGGATGCATGGATGGATGGATAGATGGATAGATATATAGATAGATAGATGGATGGATGGATAGATAGATAGATGGATGCATGGATGGATGGAGGGATGGATGGATAGATGGATAGATGGATAGATGGATAGATGAATGCATGGATGCATGGATGGATGGATGGATAGATAGATGGATGGATGGATGGATGGATAGATGGATGCATGGATGGATGGATGGATGGATGGATAGATATATATAGATAGATGGAGAGGGCTTGTTTGTTAATGCGTGCCCTCATTTAAGAGTTGCCGCCTCAAAGTGCTGGCTTGGCTGTTCTGAAGGAAGGAAAGAGTGAAGAGGAGGAGAAGCAGGAAGAGGACACATAACAATCTCGCCCCAACACTCAGAGACGCAGGGGTCGGCCATTTACGATCACCTCCTCCGCCCCGGCCTCATTATTACTTCCTCTGTCTGTCAGACACTTTTAACCCTGCTGGACTAATAAGTGAGTGTGGGAGTTGACTTCAGCCTGAGTTGCAAGTACAGCTGACCGTGTTCCAGCTAATCAGGCTGGAAACGATCCCCAACGAGTCCACCACGACAGCAGAAACACGTAATTGAAGAGGGGAATACTAAATGTTCACATGTACAAAATATGTATGCAATGAGGCCAAACAACACACACACACACCAATGTGCCAGATAGCGAACGGTTACTCTCCGAGGGCAAAAAGAGATAGTACATGCAGAACAGGGAGTTATTAGCAGAAACACTTATTTCAAAAAGGAGGAGGGGAACCGTGGGATGAAGAGAGGGGACGCAGGGAGAGAGAGATTTTGTGAATGCAATAACGCTTTTAATGACGAGGAGAATATTAACAGGGCGTGCAGGCAGTCTCAAGGGCAAATGCAAATGTAATCCAAAATGCAACTGTAGGTGGCGAGATGTGTGCGGAGTTTAGCGTGATGCACATGATGCACGCTCGGTCAGTAATGAATCACCCGGAGAACGTGGGCTGTTTCTTTTTACAGGCCGCTTTTATACACAGCTAAGCATTAAATGTGCACCCCCAAAGTATTTCGGGATGATTTTCCTATCCTCTTGATAAACGATCAAATGGAAGGTAAATAGGTTTGCAATGTAGCCCACGGCTCACTTTAGCACAAAGCTCCGCCTACTAATTTTCTAATTTGCAAAAATGTTTTCATGGCTTGGATCCCAGAACAAGAGGCTGACTTTCTCATTTAGATTAAGACCCCATCTAAGCCGTGTTCAGACGATACGTGCACCTGCAGACTGAAAAATAACTTAGTCAGATGAATTCATTATTTTGGGCAAGAAATGTGACTTTTTTTGCAAGAAAATGAAATCAGTGTTTTGGGGAATGGTTATGAGTGCTCCAGTCGAAGGTAAATGAGTGGTTATGAGGTAAAGGAGTTGTTATGAGTGCTCCAGTAGAAGGTAAAGGAGTGGTTATGAGTGCTTCAGTAGAAGGTACATGAGTGGTTATGAGTGCTCCAGTAGAAGGTAAAGGAGCGGTTATGAGGTAAAGGAGTGGTTATGAGTGCTCCAGTAGAAGGTAAAGGAGCGGTTATGAGGTAAAGGAGTGGTTATGAGTGCTCCAGTAGAAGGTAAAGGAGCGGTTTGGTTATGAGTGCTTCAGTAGAAGGTAAAGGAGTGGTTATGAGGTAAAGGAGTGGTTATGAGTGCTCCAGTAGAAGGTAAAGGAGTGGTTATGAGGTAAAGGAGTGGTTATGAGTGCTTCAGTAGAAGGTAAAGGAGTGGTTATGAGTGCTTCAGTAGAAGGTACATGAGTGGTTATGAGGTAAAGGAGTTGTTATGAGTGCTCCAGTAGAAGGTAAAGGAGTGGTTATGAGGTAAAGGAGTGGTTATGAGGTAAAGGAGTTGTTATGAGTGCTCCAGTAGAAGGTAAAGGAGTGGTTATGAGGTAAAGGAGTGGTTATGAGGTAAAGGAGTTGTTAAGAGTGCTCCAGTAGAAGGTAAAGGAGTGGTTATGAGGTAAAGGAGTGGTTATGAGGTAAAGGAGTGGTTATGAGTGCTCCAGTAGAAGGTAAAGGAGTGGTTATGAGGTAAAGGAGTGGTTATGAGTGCTCCAGTAGAAGGTAAAGGAGCGGTTATGAGGTAAAGGAGTGGTTATGAGTGCTCCAGTAGAAGGTAAAGGAGTGGTTATGAGGTAAAGGAGTGGTTATGAGTGCTCCAGTAGAAGGTAAAGAAGCGGTTATGAGGTAAAGGAGTGGTTATGAGGTAAAGGAGTGGTTATGAGGTAAAGGAGTGGTTATGAGTGCTCCAGTAGAAGGTAAAGGAGCGGTTATGAGGTAAAGGAGTGGTTATGAGTGCTCCAGTAGAAGGTAAAGGGGATCATTCCCTTCTCTAACAAAGGGAATATAGGACTCAGAACAGTTTTTGATTGGGTTATTAAACTTTTATCAGCCTTCGCATGGGAGCCTCATCACAGGCTCTTGATGATCAATAAATATTGATGTAGGCTATCATCAATCATTTATTCAATGATTGATCCATGACAGAAAACACACATTATCTTCAGGGTGACAGGACATATTTTGAGGCTACTGTTTGAGGATATTATTATTGTTGGCATCAACAAAGGCTATAAGATGTATTACTGATGTATTACTATTTATTATTCTGTGTCTACCAATTAGTTTTTTTCTTCACTTTTGGTTGAACATGTTATGTGAGGAGGTCCTTTTATCACAACATAAAAAGCCTCTCCGTGTGAAGCTGCAGCTAAACATGAGAGGATATGTCTCAAAATGATGGGGCAGCTCTACAAAGACACTCATTTGATAGTGACCTATATTACCATTATATTGTTTTCAATTTGTTCAGGTAGAACAATTGGTTCCATTTGTTTCAATTTGTTTTCACAAGACATAACTGACAGTATTTCAGAAAGAAAGACAAGAATATCAAAAAGTAGTTGCCCTTAAATTGATCCTTGAGGAGCCCCAACATGTAGTATACATTTGTATGTGAAAGTATGATCTATAGAGACAGAGAAATATTAAAAGCCGTTCCAGACAGACCAATGCTTTCCTTCAGTCTATACATTAAAAGTTAATGTGCATCTAAATTAATCCTTGTATCATAAATTCCTTACTAAGGTCGTCTCTGTGCTGTGATACGCCTGGAAAACCCTCACATATTTTAAATGTAGTGTTTTGAGTTGAGAAAATAAAAAATTAAAGAACTTACTAGTTGGCCCGATATCAACGACAGGCGAGACAACACGTGGAACGCTAAATTCTCCGCCATCTTTGTTGCAATCTGAGGGAAACAACAATGTGAGGACATAAAGGATAGACCACGTCGTTGGGTTGTCGGTACAATACAGTTCACAGCAGTCATTTTGACACATCATTGCGGGGTAAAAAAAAGGTGTAATTAATAACATTAATTACGGTCCCATGCCATTGCACAATACAAGTGCCCTGGCCCACCTGAACGGGGCCATAATTAACATTATGTATTGCACCTGTTCTTAACCTGCAGCGACATGTCAAAAATGGCTGCTGAGAATAAAAGAAGTCACACTTGTGGCTCTGTAGCGTTGAAGGTGAGTTATAAAGTAATCCTTATAGGATTGACATCATAAACTCCAGAGCCTTGTTTCATGGTCCCAACTGGTGGTGAAGCAGTCTGGGGCATTAGATTACACCTGTGATTTATCATCCTGGGGCTGTCAGCAGTACGTCACTGTCTCAACACCCCAGAGGCTCGCAGCCGCCACAGGGATTTGACAGATTTGTCTATATATATGTGTGCGTGTGTGTTTGTATGTGTGTGTTTGTGTGTGTGTGTGTGTGTGTGTGTGTTTGTGAGTGTGAGAGAGAGAGTGAGTGATGAAGGGGAAGGATGAGTCCGCCCAAGGCGCCCTCACCCTAAATGACCTTATATCAAAGTGATATAATGGCACAAAAGATTGATGCTGCAGAGTTAACAAGGTGGACTTTCCTTGTGCTCACACTGGTCGTGTACATGCACAGACACCCCCATCTGTAATAAGATGTATTTGTTTAATGGAAAGAAACATGGTCCTGCCAACTCTGAGAGTTTCAACAAGGGGTGTGGAAGGGTGGGACGTGGAGGAAAAAAGTTGCCCGTTCAGCAATGCGATCGATTGATCGCCTGGATGTGAGACCGGGATGGAATCACAAGCGTTATACATATTGGCCGCAGTCAGCTGCGCCCCAATAAATATAGAGCACCACATAATAATAAAGGAGGGGTTTCAGGCTCAGGTCACTACACTTTAGAGCCCAGACTGGTTTGTTGGGGAGCCTGCGCAGTGGGGTCTGGTTGGTGCAGTGGGGTCTGGTTGGTGCAGTTGGGTCTGGTTGGTGCAGTGGGGTCTGGTTGGTGCAGTTGGGTCTGGTTGGTGCAGTGGGGTCTGGTTGGTGCAGTGGGGTCTGGTTGGTGCAGTGGGGTCTGGTTGGTGCAGTGGGGTCTGGTTGGTGCAGTTGGGTCTGGTTGGTGCAGTGGGGTCTGGTTGGTGTATGCACCTCCCGTGCTTTATACGGCTAATTAACACCATCTGTCGTGGAGTAAACCAGATATGATTTGATTAGATTTGCATCAGGTGTTGCACACAGTGGATCGGTCTAGAGCACAATGAGGTGACCCGCCGCTGCCGAAGGGCGAGGTCGTTGTCAGAAGAGATGATCCAGAGGTGTTCTTCTCCTTTCACCAGGCTAACAGTGGGAATGTGGGAATGTTGTGTGAGACAGCGGCTTTAACTAAAAATGATTTCCACCAAGGAAGGTGCCATGACCATAAGTTGGGACCAATGGGACTTGGAAACAATGGGACTTGGGACCAATGGGACTTGGAGACAATGGGACTTGGGACCAATGGGACTTGCAAACAATGAGACTTGGGACCAATGGGACTTGGAGACAATGGGACTTGGGACCAATGGGACTTGGAAACAATGGGACTTGGGACCAATGGGACTTGGAGACAATGGGACTTGGGACCAATGGGACTTGGAAACAATGGGACTTGGAGACAATGGGACTTGGGACCAATGGGACTTGCAAACAATGGGACTTGGAAACAATGGGACTTGGAGACAATGGGACTTGGGACCAATGGGACTTGGAAACAATGGGACTTGGGACCAATGGGACTTGGAGACAATGGGACTTGGGACCAATGGGAGTTGCAAACAATGGGACTTGGGACCAATGGGACTTGGGACTAATGGGACTTGGAGACAATGGGACTTGGGACCAATGGGACTTGGAGACAATGGACCACGTCCAGAAAAGGCGTGGTCCTGTCTCGGTGAGCATCAGTTTTAACCATGTGTAGAATGTTTGGTGATGAATCATACTTGTGTGTGTGTGTGTGTGTGTGTGTGTGTGTGTGTGTGTGTGTGTGTGTGTGTGTCTGTGTGCGTGTTCCCCTTTCTCTCCATCCACTCCCTGCATGTCTCTGCCTGAGGTAGAATAGAGGCAATGACGGTTTGGAAATTAAATCAGTTCCCTCGTGGCCGTCGACAGTTGTGCTTATTCTGCATAATGGTCTGAAAATAGTTCACCGTGAGTCATTTTTCGGCGGAGACGGAGAGCCTGCCGGGCCGACTCAATAAGCACTCGTCCGCAGTGTAGTGACACATCTTCGGGATGTGAAAATAGAGAGTTAATGAAAGCGCTGGCGCACAGACACGGGAGGAGTGATTCACGCATTGCTGATAAATGTAATTGTAGGGAAGAGTTCAATTGCTGCTTCTAAAAAATATGAGACTTTGACAAAGGCCTTTGACTGCAGCGGGTTTATTGTACTTGACTTGTTATTAACACCCACCCGTTTCCCTTTCAGCTACAAGTCTGTCTGCATGCCTGACCTCTCTTGTTTATCCACTTGTTCTTCACACTTGACCGTATAGCCCATTAGATCAAATATAAATTACCCTAAAAGCTGTTAATTACTCTTGTAAGTACCGGCCGGGTGACCCGCCCCTTTATAATCAGCCCTCAGTGGGCGAGTTATTATAGGAAGAGAAGTAAATGTGTTGAACTTTGACCTCGGCAACCGAAGAGAGAGACACACAAAGAGCCAGCCTCTCTGTCTCTCTCTCTGTCTGTCTCTCTTTCTGTCTGTCTCTCTGTCTGTCTCTCTTTCTGTCTGTCTCTCTTTCTGTTTGTCTGTCTCTCTGTCTGTCTCTCTTTCTGTCTGTCTCTCTTTCTGTCTGTCTGTCTATCTCTCTGTCTGTCTCTCTTTCTGTCTGTCTGTCTCTCTTTCTGTCTGTCTCTCTTTCTGTCTGTCTGTCTGTCTCTCTTTCTGACTGTCTCTCTTTCTGTCTGTCTGTCTCTCTGTCTGTCTGTCTGTCTGTCTGTCTGTCTATCTGTCTGTCTCTCTGTCTGTCTCTCTTTCTGTCTGTCTCTCTTTCTGTCTCTCTGTCTCTCTCTCTGTCTGTCTCTCTGGCTTCGTCCCGCCATACACAACCTCTGTCTCCCTTGGGTTGTTATGGTGATTAATAGACACCTCAAGTCCACAGTGGGATCCAAAAGCTGTGATTAGAGGAGATTGCACCTGTCAGACACACACACACACACACACACACACACACACACACAAGGGGACAGAGGTGGCCTGAACATGGGCCGTATATCTTCTCAGATACACACAGCGGCTCAGGTCGTCAATGAAGCATTGACAGGCGTCTGGGTTGTAGATGATACGGGCGCTCTGCAGACCTCCAGGTGGACCACAGCGCCGTGTCCATCGGCCCGTGAACCCTGACCCGGAGCAATATCCACAAAAGAACTTTTAAAGCCCGACCGCCCCGTATCCGGAAGGTCGGCATGAAGGTTTCTCGTACCACGCGTCGTTGCGACTCGACACCAATTATATGCACCTGTGAACATCGGTTCAGAACTGTTCATTGCTCCGGTCTCCTCCTTCAGGTGCAAAAAATGCCCAAATAAATAGTAAAAGCTAAATAGCTGAAATCCATTCTTTGGTCCAATCGATTTTTAACACTCAAAATATCAGTTGACAGACTGCGTATGATCACATTGTTACTGTTAAATGGGTTGACTCAGTCATTCAGTTTCATTATTATTATTTTTCTATAAGCTCGGCCACAGTGTTTGACAGTGCGTCTCAACACCACACACCTGCACTATAATCCTCTTCTGGCTTTGCCATGTTTCATAAAGGTTGGTGGCGTGACACAGAAGTCGTGGACTAAGCTGATGTGTTTGGGGAAGAAAAAGAGTCCTCGAAGCAAACCCAGAGAACAGATCAGCGCCAGAGAAGTGGAACGTTTCTAAGGACACGTTTAGTTTGCCTCGACTGTTAAATGAAATGAACTGAATTGAAGTATTACTCTACTTTGAATTGTCTTTTAATAGTATTTAGAATAGAAACAAGCCACATGTGGTCACGCATCTTCTTCTTTGTTTATGTGTTAATAACAAAGGCCCTTCCCTGTGTCTGCATCTACGTGTGTGTGTGTGTGTGTGTGTGTGTGTGTGTGTGTGTGTGTTTGTGTGTGTGTGTGTGTGCGTTACGTGTGTTTACAGGTGAATTTCAGAATAAAACACAATGGATTTTGAAGACATACACAAAGACAATTAAAAACAGAAAGACCGACAAACATAAAAAGCAGTTTTAGAGACGAATGGGATGACAAAGGGCAACAGAAGAGGTGACAAACAGAAGAGGTGACAAACAGAAGAGGGTGCACATGTGCGCTGCGTGGATGAAGAACATGTTTTTAAAAAAAGAGAAAAAAAGAAAAGTGAGTTCAAGAGTTGGTCTCTCTGGAAGAAGAAGAGGGGGGGGGGGGAGGAAACTCTAATTAAGGATAAGAGACTCTTTCTGTCTCTCTCTCCTTTCTTTTGTGTGCCTCAGCAACTTTTACAGATCTTCTCCTTTTTCCCATCCTCCCTCTTTTTTTTCTCATTTACTGCAGTGGCAAGCACATCCCCCCCCCCTCCACACACACACACACACACACACTCTCTGTTCACCGCCTGCAGCATTGGAGAGAGTGCTCTGCCGCCTCCTCTCGGGGCGAACGCACATACGCACACACACACACACACACACACACACACACACACACACACACACACACACAGTACAGAAATACGTATAACCCACAGACTTGCATAGCTCATGCATTTATAGCCAAACATGCACATGCTTGATCATATGTAAACACACACACACACATATATAAATGAAGACACACATATATCGTGCCGTGAGGGGGGGTGGGGGGGTTCAGGACTCAACGATGACATGATTCCCTCCCTGATCTCCGCCAATGTGTTTGTTTTCCGTGCAGAGAGAGTTAAATTTAAAAAAAGAAGAGAGGAGCCGTGGGACGGAGAGGCAGATAAGGACATGGGATATGCGGTAAGACCGAGTGAGGGGGAGAGAGAGAGAGAGGAGGAGGAGGAGGGATGAGGGGCGAGACGTTGGTTGTAAGACGGGCGAAGGAAAAGAGCGGAGGGAGTCAGGCGAGGATAAGAGCGAGATGAGATGGAGAGATGCTGTGGATGTCTATTAACATTCACACCCTGAAGCCTCCCCCCTCATCGTGTCCATCAGCCTCCATCCGGCCTTCAGGGTGAGACATTCGGCCAAATTCTCTTCACGTAAATCCCCCCCCCAAATCTTTTTTTTTTAAACATTGTTTTTTCTTTGCCGGCTGATTGTCAACAACGGCGACTTCTCAATTGATGTAGAAGTGGCTCCTCACACCTGACCTCGTTCCCATTCTCCATTTGTTTTTTCCGGGCACATTTGCACCGCCGACGCGTAAAATCTCTCGGAAAAAAGCCGATGAGCCGATTATATGAAATACTCTTCTTTCCCATCCATTATTGCAATTGATTTTTTTACTCGTGGAGACAAGATATTTCATCGCACCTCGAAGTAATGGCTTGGGAGAGCACACACACACACACACACACACACACAGAGTGAAATGAGTTGATAGACAAAGTGAATGTTCACGGTGCCGACAGATAGAGAAACAGAAAGACAGACGGATAGAACCAAATAGAACGGAGAATACATACAAATGTGAATATGAATTAATCAACACGTCTTATCTTTCCGACGTTCAAATGTCCAGACGCACAGCGACGCCGTGATTTGATACATGCAACCTATTTAACAAATTGACAAAGTGAGATTCAACAGATTTATTTCGTAGCTTTAACTTCATGGCTGAACGGTGTACATGTATGGGAATGCCTCTCTAACGACTCCCCGGTTCATTGTTATCATCCGCAAAACATCCATGTCAATAATTAATAAATGCAGCACTAAAAAACACACACACACACACACGCGTGCACACACACCCTGCTTCTTTGTACACGTGTTGCCTGGAGGTAAAATCACCCATACGCCTCTGAGACATGTTTACAGCTCATGGGCGTTAATTGAATGATGCAATCAGTGATAACGGGGTTTCATATTTATTTATTTATACATTTACAGACTGATAAATGCACAAACTGCTCATGTTACTCGGCCCTGAATGGAGAGCGTGTTGATGCTGCTCGTGTAGTGTGTGTGTGTGTGTGTGTGTGTGTGTGTGTGTGTGTGTGTGTGTGTGAGAGAGAGAGAGAGAGAGAGAGAGAAATCAATAGCTCGGATGTTGACATAACCTTACACTCATTCAATATTAACCACACCCTCGTGGGCTGTATTCAGGAAAACACACACACACAGACATTCACACACTCACACACACACACACTCACACACACACACACACACACACACATTACATTACATGTCATTTATCCAATTTTTTTACAATAAGTGCATTAAACCATGAGTCCAAACTCAGAACAACAAGAATCAAGCAAGTACAATTTCTTCAATAACGTTAAACTACAAAGTGCTATCAGTAAGAGACATTTAAGTGCTACTAAAGTGCTAAACAACAAAGTGCTATCAGTAAGGGACATTTAAGTGCTACTAGAGTGCTAAACAACAAAGTGCTATCAGTAAGGGACATTTAAGTGCTACTAAAGTGCTAAACAACAAAGTGCTATCAGTAAGGGACATTTAAGTGCTACTAAAGTGCTAAACAACAAAGTGCTATCAGTAAGGGACATTTAAGTGCTACTAGAGTGCTAAACAACAAAGTGCTATCAGTAAGAGACATTTAAGTGCTACTAAAGTGCTAAACAACAAAGTGCTATCAGTAAGGGACATTTAAGTGCTACTAAAGTGCTAAACAACAAAGTGCTATCAGTAAGGGACATTTAAGTGCTACTAAAGTGCTACTACGGCTCTACCCTCCCTATTCAAGGTATAGTCGAAAAAGGTGTGTTTTTAGTTTGCGACGGAAGGTGTAGAGACTTTCTGCTGTCCTGATGTCAATGGGGAGCTCGTTCCACCAATGAGGAGCCAGCACAGCAAACAGTCGTGACTTCGTTGAGTGTTTAGCTCGAAGTGAAGGAGCTACAAGCCGATTGGCAGAAGCCGAGCGAAGTGAACGGGCTGGGGTGTACGGTTGGACCATGTCCTGGGTGTACGGTTGGACCATGTCCTGGATGTAGACCGGACCCGATCTGTTCGCAGCACGGTACGCAAGTACCAATGTTTTGAAGCGGATGCGGGCGGCCACCGGTAACCAGTGAAGGTCGCGGAGGAGCTATACAGACTATAAGGTGCTTTCCAGAGCCTTGTCCAACAGACTAAGAGACTACCTGGAAGTAGTTGTAGATAGTGACCAAACGTCAGTGGGTACTGGTGGTGAGCTGCTGGTATACTTTTGAATATTGGGATTGTTTATTTGTTTTTGTTCTTTGGCTATATTTTGTTGGTTTGTTGGTTTGTTCTTTGGTGATATTTGGTTGTATGTTTTGTTTGACTTTTTATTTATTTGGTTTTCAAATGAAGCTGTAGAGTGTTTTTGTTGTTCTTGCGATAGTGGAATAAAGGACTCTTTAAACCTCAACCTCCTCCTCCTTCTTCTTCTTCTTCTTCTTCTTCCTCTTCCTCTTCTCCTTCTCCTTCTTCTTCTTCTTCTTCTTCTTCTTCTTCTTCTTCCTCTTCTTCTTCTCCTTCTTGTCCTTCTTCTTCATCTCCTCCTCCTCCTCCTCCTCCTCCTCCGTCTTCTCCTTCTTCTTCTGATCACCACAGGACTTTCACACAGAAGACCTTTGTTCACGTCCCACGTGAAATATAAACAAGACGTTGATGTTGCGTAACATGACGGGAGACGTCTGCTCAGGCCTATGGTTATGTATTCAGTATTTTCTTAACACAAACCCACGAGGGTTTCTCTAAACCTCGACCAATTAGTTCCACCACTTTTCCCGCGAGGCGTTGTGCGTTTGATACGAGGCGGTTGTGACAGGTACTCGTGAAACATACATTTTCTATTACACAACTATTTACACATGACCTTGACTTCATCTGAATATCTGATGCAGATGTTGATACATTATTAAAGCGGGCGCATCACATACTACCGTTTACATCGACCCGGTACAGTCGTACACGCAGTCGGGTGAAGTTACACACAAACACACAAACACACAAACGCACAAACGCACAAACACACAAACGCACAAACACACAAACACGGATCTCCGAACTCCGCAGTCTGGAATCAAGCCACACGCAATCATGCTTAATGCATAAGTGTGTTTATGATATTGTGCGGATGAGGAAATCACAAGTGATGAAAGAGCTGAGTGCTTCCTGATGGCACTGAACACACACACACACACACACACACACACACACACACAAACACACAACACACACACAACATTGGCGTTTTTTGAATAAAACAAATATAAACAGAGCCAAAGGAAAGTAGGAAGTATGCAACACAATGCATCATAAATGACCATGATCAATCCATGATCAAAGTGAAGCATAACAAGCGCCTTTACTTCGCTCACCTCAGCCTGTGATGCTGTGTTGTTTATAAAATATACCCTGTCAATCTTTTCTACCGTCAGCAAACAGCATCTTTGAGTGCAATATTGGTAAGAAAGAAAAGAATTGTCTGCATTAATATCCAGCGAACCAGCAGTGTGAATTCAGCAGAATCCTGCAGGCTTGAGGGATATGGAGCCAACATCCTGCGTATGGATATGTATGGTAAGAGCTGCTCTGTCTGCCAAGTACAATACATACACAGGGACGTGTGTTCGTGACATCGCTGCAGGAAAAAAAAAAGATTCATATTTCTGAAACATTGTACATGAACAACAGCACTTAGTGGACAGCAGACTATAAATATTACGCCGCATTACATTTAATATGCCGTCAAAGTGCGCACAAGATGCCGGCTGTCGCACGTCTTCAGGTAGGAGGCAGGTGGAGGAACGCACATCTCCACGCTGACGACATCCAGCACTTAGGGTCCATAAACTAATGGAAATAGTGTACGTTGCTTTAAATGGATGTGAAGTAATGCGAAGGAACAATTCATATTAATAACTCCCTCATGGAGTGAGTCCACAATGGTGCATCACGAGCAGCAACATGATGAAATGGAGGTGGGGGGGGGTTCAGCGTGAGATGTTATTAATATCAATACTTATTATTAATATTTTTATTATAAGAAATCACTAACGCAAATATAAATAAACAATCAATAAAACCCAAATCTGCAGTATTTCAATGTTGTTCAGGCCATTTGAAGGCAGGGTGCCACGACGTTGACACAATAATGTCACCTTGGGGCTTATTTACACGATTAGCAGCAAAAATAGCTTCAATTTTTTGTCATGTGTCTGCTGTTAACTTACTATAAACATGCAATAGCAGATTTATTTGCAGCCCCGGGGTACTGGAAGCACCTCTGACATGTTGTTATGAATATGGGAAACTGAACGTAAGTCTGATGTTTCCTCTCGTCTAGCTCTGGTCTGGTCTCGACTGTCCGGTTCTTTAACTGGTCCACGCCGTTAACCAGCGAGCTGCTGTCCATCTGTGCTCTGATACTGAGCAGGTCATCGAGAGCAGTGGTTCTCAACCGTGTGCACGTGAAGGCACCGCAGGGGATATGTGAGATTTGTAAAAAAAGAAAAAATTTAAAATCAGAATCCTTTTGAAAATCCTTTAAAAAATAGTTGTATCATAAATATTCAATAAAATATAAGTCTAAGTTCATAAACTGAATTGTATATATGCTATATTAAATCAGACACTGTGTATTGTGTAAGCCCAGGTGTTGCTATTGTTGCTTTGTTTCATGTCGACATGATCGGTGCTGCGGCTCCGCCCACACTGCACGAATGATTAATGAGCTCCTGCAGGAGCAGACACGCCCCTTCAATTAGCCACTAAGATGTCGCCAACCCTCTCTTCGCCAAGGAGGCCGGAGACCAGGGAGGCTGGAGACCAGGGAAGCTGGAGACCAGGGAAGCTGGAGACCAGGGAGGCTGGAGACCAGGGAAGCTGGAGACCAGGGAGGCTGCAGAGGGAGGATGGAGACCAGGGAGGCTGGAGACCAGGGAGGCTGCAGAGGGAGGATGGAGACCAGGGAGGCTGGAGACCAGGGAAGCTGGAGACCAGGGAAGCTGGAGACCAGGGAGGCTGGAGACCAGGGAAGCTGGAGACCAGGGAAGCTGGAGACCAGGGAGGCTGCAGAGGGAGGCTGGAGACCAGGGAGACCAGAGACCAGGGAGGCTGGAGACCAGGGAAGCTGGAGACCAGGGAGGCTGTAGACCAGGGAGGCTGGATACCAGGGAGGCTGCAGAGGGAGGCTGGAGACCAGGGAGACCAGAGACCAGGGAGGCTGGAGACCAGAGACCAGGGAGGCCGGAGACCAGAGACCAGGGAGGCCGGAGACCAGGGAGGCTGGAGACCAGGGAAGCTGGAGACCAGGGAGGCTGAAGAGGGAGGCTGGAGACCAGGGAAGCTGGAGACCAGGGAGGCTGGAGAGGGAGGCTGGAGACCAGGCAAGCTGGAGACCAGGGAGGCTGGAGAGGGAGGCTGTAGACCAGGGAGGCTGTAGACCAGGGAGGCTGGAGACAAGGGAGGCTCGAGACCAGGGAGGCTGCAGAGGGAGGCTGGAGACCAGGGAGGCTGGAGACCAGGGAGGCTGGAGACCATGGAGGCTGGAGACAAGGGAGGCTGGAGACCAGGGAGGCTGCAGAGGGAGGCTGGAGACCAGGGAGACCAGAGACCAGGGAGGCTGGAGACCGGAGACCAGGTAAGCTGGAGACTGGAGACCAGGGAGGCTGGAGACCAGGGAGGCTGGAGACCAGGTAGGCTGGAGACCAGAGACCAGGGAGGCTGGAGACCAGAGACCAGGGAGGCTGGAGACCAGGGAGGCTGGAGACCAGGTAGGCTGGAGACCAGAGACCAGGGAGGCTGGAGACCAGAGACCAGGGAGGCTGGAGACCGGAGACCAGGGAGGCTGGAGACCGGAGACCAGGGAGGCTGGAGACCGGAGACCAGGGAGGCTGGAGACCAGGGAGGCTGAAGAGGGAGGCTGGAGACCAGGGAAGCTGGAGACCAGGGAGGCTGGAGAGGGAGGCTGGAGACCAGGCAAGCTGGAGACCAGGGAGGCTGGAGAGGGAGGCTGTAGACCAGGGAGGCTGTAGACCAGGGAGGCTGGAGACAAGGGAGGCTCGAGACCAGGGAGGCTGCAGAGGGAGGCTGGAGACCAGGGAGGCTGGAGACCAGGGAGGCTGGAGACCATGGAGGCTGGAGACAAGGGAGGCTGGAGACCAGGGAGGCTGCAGAGGGAGGCTGGAGACCAGGGAGACCAGAGACCAGGGAGGCTGGAGACCGGAGACCAGGTAAGCTGGAGACTGGAGACCAGGGAGGCTGGAGACCAGGGAGGCTGGAGACCAGGTAGGCTGGAGACCAGAGACCAGGGAGGCTGGAGACCAGAGACCAGGGAGGCTGGAGACCAGGGAGGCTGGAGACCAGGTAGGCTGGAGACCAGAGACCAGGGAGGCTGGAGACCAGAGACCAGGGAGGCTGGAGACCGGAGACCAGGGAGGCTGGAGACCGGAGACCAGGGAGGCTGGAGACCGGAGACCAGGGAGGCTGGAGACCAGAGACCAGGGAGGCTGGAGACCAGAGACCAGGGAGGCCGGAGACCAGAGACCAGGGAGGCTGTCCCCCTCACTGCATCGCCTCTGGAGCTCGTGTTTTGGTGACATTGCCGTCGCGTGGCACTTTCTGGAAGGCCGCTGCTTTTAAAAACCAACAGCTGGGAGGGCCTTTTATAATGAGGGGCTCTCTCAGATTACTCTGCTTCACTGTTGCACCTGCTATCTGGCACACCCACACACACACACACACACACACACACGCACACACACACACACACACGCACACACACACACACACATCCAGCCACACATCCCTCTGCTTCAGACCAATTAAAGATTCAACATCCCTCTTTCTATCTATCCGACTTTCTTATTTCTCTCTCTCTCTTCTCTCTCTTTTTTTGCCTAATTAGTCGTCTTGGGTTCTGTTCACTTTGGTTTTCTAATGTTCAATTTCCTGTGAAAACCCGCGCGGTCTGCGACATTAAGCAGCGCCCGACGACCGTGACTTGTGACAGTGTTTGTTGGCTTTCGCTTAAAAAAACCTCCTTTAACGTCCTTGGAAGTTGTTTCTTTTGTTCTAAATGTGTCTCCGTACCCAATGAGGCGGGTTCAAGTCAGCGAGATCAATCCCATTAGCCTCACGCTGGTCGGACCACCGGGGGTGAACTGTAAAATCACATATTCTCCACTCAGGCAGCAGGAATCCATCTTTCTTCTCGTTGTTTTGTGATCACTAAATGTGTGACTTTGGATTCTTGATTATTAAAATGCATAAACATTTGCCCGTTTCAACTATTCTTCAAAAGCCAGATAGTGTTTGTGTTTGTGTCTTCCGTGACAAGTACTCACTCACCGATCGTGCATTTATTTAACGCCCGTTGAAGGTCATTTCATTCACACGTTCACTCGTCCGCGTGACATTTGAGGCTCTAATGGACCGCTTGACTCCGTCGGGTCGAGCCACGTCGGCGCTGCTCCGCTCGACCTTTCATCTCCCGTCTCACGCGGGAACATAGGCGCATGCAAGAAGAGCGAGGAAAAAAAACGAAAACATCGAGGATATAAAGAGGCACACAAGAGCGGAAGCACGCGCTTATATTTGTATATTATTATCTGTAAACATTTTTTATTGCAATCTATTTAGCCAAAACATTTAAGATGCAAGCCGTCAGGTGCACCTGCTCATGGTGTTTTATTCCAACTCATAATGGAGCTTTATGGAGATGATCTACGGCCCAGCGTGCGCAGGAATGACGTTTTTATTGAAAGATTACACACCTCGTGATTTACACCCGGTGCCAATTCAAGTTCATTGCGCACCACCTCGACTAACAAAGCTTAATCTGCTGTGGGGAGCGACACTAAATCACTCTCAATGTCGGTCTTCATATTGTCTTACTCGTGGCGATCTCAATACGTTGAAATTCAAAGAACGAAGCTGCACAGTTACACGCACAGTAAACTACGGTCATTTACGCCGACTGACCGCCATGTGCAGTTTAGTGCGTCGTGATAAACACGTCACACGGTCAACCTAAATCACATTTGATTGGATCCATTAGCGGGTGTTCAGGAAGAGGGATTTTCAAAACAAAAGACTTTCAAATTGTGTGTTTTTTAATCGAGACATAACAACTGTATTAAAGTCTTTAATTGGCTGGTAATTGGAATTGCGATAAGACGCTTGTGTGTGTGCGAGTGCGTGTGTGTGTGAGTGTGTGTGTGTGTGTGTGTGTGTGTGTGTGTGAGTACTGAGTGTTTAAAGACGGTGTTTGTTCCTACGTTAGTGTTCGGAGATGTAATAAGCGCGGTCACAAGAATTACACTGCGGCACTTTTGAGAACTTTCCCTTCACTCAGTGAATCTGGACCTCCCCCACCACAAACACACACACACTCACACACACACACACTCACGCACACACACTCACACTCACACACACACACACACACACACCTCCTTTCCCCACTATTGATTGTCCTTCACCTGCTCAACGTTGCGAGACCACCCCCGGGAGATGGCCTGACATCAGCTGAGCGTCTTGCTGGAGTGGGAAGTGAAGCTCTTTCTTCACCTAGAGATGGAGCGAGCTAGAGATGGAGATCCATGGAGCTAGAGATGGAGATCCATGGAGCTAGAGATGGAGATCCATCGCACTAGAGATAGAGATCCATTGGGCTAGAGATGGAGATCCATGGAGCTAGAGATGGAGATCCATCGCACTAGAGATGGAGATCCATTGGGCTAGAGATGGAGATCCATGGAGCTAGAGATGGAGATCCATGGAGCTAGAGATGGAGATCCATGGAGCTAGAGATGGAGATCCATCGCACTAGAGATGGAGATCCATTGGGCTAGAGATGGAGATCCATCGAGCTAGAGATGGAGATCCATGGAGCTAGAGATGGAGATCCATGGAGCTAGAGATGGAGATCCATCGCACTAGAGATGGAGATCCATTGGGCTAGAGATGGAGATCCATGGAACTAGAGATGGAGATCCATTGGGCTAGAGATGGAGCGAGCTAGAGATGGAGATCCATGGAGCTAGAGATGGAGATCCATGGAGCTAGAGATGGAGATCCATGGAGCTAGAGATGCTGTTGTTTGTATGCGTTGCAGCTTCAGCATCCCCGGTTCAAAGTAAATGTGCGCATTTTGTGTA
Organism: Cyclopterus lumpus; assembly: GCF_009769545.1. Lineage (NCBI taxonomy): Eukaryota > Metazoa > Chordata > Actinopteri > Perciformes > Cyclopteridae > Cyclopterus > Cyclopterus lumpus. Next base: position 3,430,146 of record NC_046973.1, on the reverse strand, counting down.
AGCTCCCTTTTCCCCCCTCTGATAAGCCTCGTTCTAGCATCCCAACCTCTCCTCTTATTCTCAGCGCAGGAGAAGATAAACCACCATTTGCCGACATCTTGTTCCTGTCTGTCTACATTTAGTCTTTCAGGTCTCCGCTCTCCAAGAATTTTTAAAACAAGACGTGATCTCTGCAAAAAATGTGTTAAGACTTCATAAGCTTGCGTCTTCAGCTCTCTGTGTACGGCGTCACGCCATCTCAATGATGAAAGCTCCAGCAATAGAGCGCGACTTTTCACCCACTCACTTCCTCTCTCTCTCTCTCACACACACACACACACACACACACACACACACACACACACACACACTTGCCACCAGCGTCCTCATTAGGGGTTCCTGCCACTTCAGCACTTCGTATCCTGTCTTTTCTTTAGCAGAGCCCATTTAAATGTCTTTCTTCTAGATGTGAATCATTTATGGGGGAAGTTTAGCATTTTTTGTTAGCCATTCCAGGATTTCGCATTGTATACACTGGTTTACACTGGCTTTTTTTTTTTTTAAAGCTGTCGTGTCGTCAATGTCAAAATATCCTGTGTGAAGATGGCGTCATGTTCTTTTGTGGAGGTTTTGTATGTAAATCTTCTTTATTTTCTATTTCGAGTACATCTGGTTCGCCACGTGTTATCCCATAGTAAGTGTGGGGGGGTAATCCGGTGATTGGGGCATCGGGGGTCACATGGAGAGGGATTTCCTTGTATGGAAAGTATTGTTGCGCTACGTCGGGGCCTTGACTTCGGGGCTCGCTTGTTTCTTGGTGCTTGAAAAGCTGAGTCTTGATCCACCTGTGTGTGCATTACCTGTAGGAGTGGTTCAGTTTTAGGTACAAGCGACCTCATAAAGGGGGTTATGTAGTTAGATTGCGGGAGGCTCTGTGTGGAGGCTGTGTTCTGCCTCACACACTGCATCCTTTTGTTCTCTAGTATAGCTGTGGAAGGAATTGTAAAAAAGCATTTGTTAGACGCACCATCAGAAAGTTTTTTTTAGATCTGTGCACAAAAGGATCAGCCGGTTGGAATCGCTGCATTTCGCTGTACGGCCTTGATGTGGCGGATAAGAGGGCCGAAGACACAGCGAAGAAGGCCAATTGTGAAAAAGCGAATTTGATATGAATGAAAAGTGCCCGGGCTCTGAGGACTCGCCTCCTCCGCCTTTAATGTCTGGCCACAGTGCCGGCTTTGAGCTTCGAGACGCTTGTGTTGCGTACGCAATAAAGAGACGGAGGGGAAACCGTCGTCGGGGTGTATCGAGATTGGAGAGAGTACAGTCGGTGGAAAAGATGAGACTAGATACTGAACGGGCAAAAGATGCATTATGACTTGGAGAGGGGAAGGAGGTGGAGGATGTTCTGCTCACTGGCGATCCTCCAATGGCTGTTGATGGGTTGGAGTGACTTTGTGAAGTTTGTTCCCCAGATTTAATGAGAGAACATTTCTTTACAGCGGTTGAGCGGCTAGCACGTTAATGTGTTCATGTACAATGTGTGTTAATGTGTGTTAATGTACAATGTGTGTTAGTGTACAATGTCTGTTAATGTACAATGTGTGTTAATGTGTGTTAATGTACAATGTGTGTTAGTGTACAATGTCTGTTAATGTACAATGTGTGTTAATGTACAATGTCTGTTAATGTACAATGTGTGTTAATGTGTGTTAATGTACAATGTGTGTTAGTGTACAATGTCTGTTAATGTACAATGTGTGTTAGTGTGTGTTAATGTACAATGTGTGTTAATGTACAATGTGTGTTAATGTACAATGTGTGTTAGTTTACAATGTCTGTTAATGTACAATGTGTGTTAGTGTACAATGTGTGTTAGTTTACAATGTGTGTTAATGTACAATGTGTGTTAGTGTACAATGTGTGTTTGTTTACAATGTGTGTTAATGTACAATGTGTGTTAATGTACAATGTGTGTTAGTGTACAATGTGTGTTAATGTACAATGTGTGTTAATGTGTGTTAATGTACAATGTGTGTTAATGTACAATGTGTGTTAATGTGTGTTAATGTACAATGTGTGTCAATGTGTGTTAATGTACAATGTGTGTCAATGTGTGTTAATGTACAATGTGTGTTAATGTACAATGTGTGTATAATGTGTGTTAATGTGTGTTAATGTACAATGTGTGTTAATGTGTGTTATTGTACAATGTGTGTTAATGTACAATGTGTGTACAATGTGTGTTAGTTTACAATGTGTGTTAATGTGTGTTAATGTACAATGTGTGTTAATGTACAATGTGTGTTAATGTGTGTTAATGTACAATGTGTGTTAATGTACAATGTGTGTACAATGTGTGTTAATGTACAATGTGTGTTAATGTGTGTTAATGTACAATGTGTGGTAATGTACAATGTGTGTCAATGTGTGTTAATGTGTGTTAATGTGTGTTAATGTACAATTTGTGTTAATGTACAATGTGTGTTAATGTGTGTTAATGTACAATGTGTGTTAATGTACAATGTGTGTTAATGTGTGTTAATGTACAATGTGTGTTAATGTGTGTTAATGTACAATGTGTGTTAATGTGTGTTAATGTACAATGTGTGTTAATGTACAATGTGTGTTAATGTACAATGTGTGTTAATGTGTGTTAATGTACAATGTGTGTTAATGTACAATGTGTGTTAATGTACAATGTGTGTCAATGTGTGTTAATGTACAATGTGTGTTAATGTACAATGTGTGTTAATGTACAATGTGTGTTAACGTGTGTTAATGTACAATGTGTGTTAATGTGTGTTAATGTACAATGTGTGTTAATGTACAATGTGTGTTAATGTGTGTTAATGTACAATGTGTGTTAATGTACAATGTGTGTTAATGTGTGTTAATGTGTCCTGGTGTCCAGGTGTGTGGTGATGATAGATTGCAGACGCCGGTGCTTTTTGACTCATATCTGTCATATATACAAGCAAGCAGAACACCGGGGCATGCGATTCAGTTTAGATGTATTACCGGATCGTGGATTTTTATTATAATCTGTTATCGATTAACGGGGATGGAAAGCATCCGCGTTCATTTGTGTTTGTGGCCAATGTTTGTTTGATGTTTACTCGACATATCTATTCTGAATGTACCCGCTACTCGCTAACTTCTGCCATGTTGGTGCCAGTCGACAGAGTATTTGGTATTTGTTGTCTCTGCCGGGGAAATGAATCACTTCTAATGTTTAAGATGCTATCTCGCGGCGTACTTAACTCAGCCCCGACCGTCCGCCACCGTCAACGTCACCCGCTTCAACTTCGTCAACGTCACCCGCTTCACCTGCGTCCACGTCACCCGCTTCACCTTCGTCCACGTCACCCGCTTCATCTTCGTCAACGTCACCCGCTTCACCTTCGTCCACGTCACCCGCTTCATCTTCGTCAACGTCACCCGCTTCACCTGCGTCCACGTCACCCGCTTCACCTTCGTCCACGTCACCCGCTTCACCTGCGTCCACGTCACCCGCTTCACCTTCGTCCACGTCACCCGCTTCACCTTCGTCCACGTCACCCGCTTCATCTTCGTCCACGTCACCCGCTTCATCTTCGTCAACATCACCCGCTTCATCTTCGTCAACATCACCCGCTTCACCTTCGTCCACGTCACCCGCTTCACCTTCGTCCACGTCACCCGCTTCACCTTCGTCAACGTCACCCGCTTCACCTGCGTCCACGTCACCCGCTTCACCTTCGTCCACGTCACCCGCTTCACGTGCGTCAACGTCACCCGCTTCACCTTCGTCCACGTCACCCGCTTCACCTGCGTCCACGTCACCCGCTTCACCTGCGTCCACGTCACCCGATTCACGTGCGTCAACGTCACCCGCTTCGAGTGCGTCAACGTCACCCGCTTCACCTTCGTCCACGTCACACGCTTCACCTTCGTCCACGTCACCCGCTTCACCTTCGTCAACGTCACCCGCTTCACATTCGTCAACGTCACCCGCTTCACCTTCGTCCACGTCACCCGCTTCACCTTCGTCAACGTCACCCGCTTCACCTTCGTCCACGTCACCCGCTTCACGTGCGTCAACGTCACCCGCTTCACCTTCGTCCACGTCACCCGCTTCACCTGCGTCCACGTCACCCGCTTCACCTGAATCCACGTCACCCGATTCACGTGCGTCAACGTCACCCGCTTCACGTGCGTCAACGTCACCCGCTTCACCTTCGTCCACGTCACACGCTTCACCTTCGTCCACGTCACCCGCTTCACCTTCGTCAACGTCACCCGCTTCACCTACGTCAACGTCACCCACTTCACGTGCGTCAACGTCACCCGCTTCACCTTCGTCCACGTCACACGCTTCACCTTCGTCCACGTCACACGCTTCACCTTCGTCCACGTCACCCGCTTCACCTACGTCAACGTCACCCACTTCACCTTCGTCAACGTCACCCGCTTCACCTTCGTCAACGTCACCCGCTTCACCTACGTCAACGTCATCCGCTTCACCTGCATCAACGTCACCCACTTCACCTTCGTCAACGTCACCCGCTTCACCTTCGTCAACGTCACCCGCTTCACCTGCGTCAACGTCACCCGCTTCACCTTCGTCAACGTCACCCGCTTCACCTGCGTCAACGTCACCCGCTTCACCTTCGTCAACGTCACCCGCTTCACCTGCGTCAACGTCACCCGCTTCACCTTCGTCAACGTCACCCGCTTCACCTGCGTCAACGTCACCCGATTCACCTGCGTCAACGTCACCCGCTTCACCTTCGTCAACGTCACCCGCTTCACCTTCGTCATCGTCACCCGCTTCACCTACGTCCACGTCACCCGCTTCACCTTCGTCATCGTCACCCGCTTCACCTACGTCCACGTCACCCGCTTCACCTTCGTCATCGTCACCCGCTTCACCTACGTCCACGTCACCCGCTTCACCTTCGTCAACGTCACCCGCTTCACCTTCGTCATCGTCACCCGCTTCACCTTCGTCATCGTCACCCGCTTCACCTACGTCCACGTCACCCGCTTCACCTTCGTCATCGTCACCCGCTTCACCTTCGTCATCGTCACCCGCTTCACCTACGTCCACGTCACCCGCTTCACCTTCGTCAACGTCACCCGCTTCACCTGCGTCAACGTCACCCGCTTCACCTACGTCCACGTCACCCGCTTCACCTTCGTCCACGTCACCCGCTTCACCTTTGTCAACGTCACCTGCTTCACCTGCGTCCACGACACCCGCTTCACCTTCGTCAACGTCACCCGCTTCACCTACGTCAACGTTACCTGCTTCACCTGCGTCAACATTACCCGCTTCACCTTTGTCAACGTCACCTGCTTCACCTGCGTCCACGTCACCCGCTTCACCTTCGTCCACGTCACCCGCTTCACCTGCGTCAACGTCACCCGCTTCACCTGCGTCAACGTCACCCGCTTCACACACGTCCACGTCACCCGCTTCACCTTCGTCAACGTCAGCTGCTTCACCTGCGTCCACGTCACCCGCTTCACCTTCGTCAACGTGACCCGATTCACGTGCGTCAACGTCACCCGCTTCACCTGCGTCAACGTCACCCGCTTCACCTTCGTCAACGTCACCCGCTTCACCTGCGTCAACGTCACCCGCTTCACCTTCGTCAACGTCACCCGCTTCACCTGCGTCAACGTCACCCGCTTCACCTTCGTCAACGTCACCCTCTTCACCTTCGTCATCGTCACCTGCTTCACCTTCGTCATCGTCACCCGCTTCACCTGCGTCAACGTCACCCGCTTCACGTGCGTTCACGTACACGTGGGCTAGTTTAATCTGATGCTGCAAACAATGTTTGACGTTAATGAAATGTTTAATGAAGCCATGGCCAGAGGGCCGGCACGGGGAGCCACATGCACATGAATACACACACACACACACACACACACACACACACACACACACACACACAAAGGCATTATTAAAGGTCCCTGTCACACTAACTGAAGGAGACAGAAAACCTTTCTTCCCATCCTCCATCCCTCCATCCTGAGACTGACCAGAGCATTGGTTGTTTGTTCTAAAGCTTACAAGAACTGGCCTTTTTTTTCCTGCTCTAGCAGAAGCTCTCCCTCACCCATAAAAACTCAAACTATCTGCGCGGCGAGCCACCACTTAGACACAAGTGAGTTTTCTTTTGCTGCGGATGGACCGACGCTTTCATTTTTCATGCCAATATGTTGCACTTATTATATCAGAACTTTTACAGCGGTGCGTTTAACCTTCTCACACTTTGTGGGCTCGCAGGGTCAGACCGGAGCAGCTGGAGAGCAGCCGGGGCTCCTCGGGGACTCATGTGGATCATCGGTCCACAAATCAGGTCCTCGAGGCCACGGTGCTGCTGGGTATTTTATTCCGGAGAGATATTTCCATCGGGGACTCGTTAGACTAGTTAGACTTGTTAGAACTAACCACCTCACAGTATAAAAAGAGGAGCAATGCACTGAAACCAGTCGTCCAGGCCTGATAACGACAAAGAGCCGCGTGGTTATTATTAAAACATAATGCTCGACACCCAGGCTGATCACCACTTATACGCTGAGTGGACACTTTTCACAGTGGATGAGCCTGCTGACAACGACTAATTAAAAAAAATATTAGTTGTTGAAAATAAAAAATAAACGACAAGCATATCAAAAACAATGTTCCAATTTGCACACACACACACACGCTGCAAAACAGAACAATAAAGAAAATCACATACTGGTGTGTAAAAAGAAGAAAAAACCTGGCGTTTGTTTTTTCATACTTATTATTGAGCTAAAAGTGTTGTACCTTTTTTCCAAATTCTCTCAGACGGTATATGCGGTGACTGAAAATGAGCGGAATATTCTCAGGTGAACTCTGTATTATGTATTTT
>NC_046973.1:3398274-3418274 GCF_009769545.1 Cyclopterus lumpus | reverse complement strand
TACTTTTCCTTATACTCACTTGTCCTCCATTTTCTGAGTGTGTGCGTGCGTGTGTGTGTGTGTGTGTGTGTGTGTGTGTGTGTGTGTGTTACTTTTTGATTCATATTTCTAAAGAAATGTAAGAACTATTTTTGCAAATTCCTTTCAAATTGTTCCTGTATTTCTTTTTACCCTCTCGTGTGAGGGAAAAGGGAGGCAATGGAATTACCTAACACACACACACACACACACACACTCATCACTCCCGTCTGGCTGCAGGTGATTGGCTGCTGCTGCTGCTGCTGCTGCTGCTGCTCTTGCAGTTGTTGTTGAAGCTGTTATTTTAGCTTTCATTGGGATGGAACCTTCTGGGGATGGTGAGCCGAATCAAATATTCATGATAGCAAAGAAAGGAAACATCAAACTCTTCCAGCCCACTTTGAGCACCACAGTGTGCACACACACACTTACCGCGCAGTAGGGAGAACAGAGAATTAGAAGCAACATCCTGTATGTGCATAACCGTGCATATGTCTATTATATAAGACGATATGGGACTTCTGTTGAATCTTAAAAAGGGAGGGGGGGTGGGGGGATTGGCAGGACTTATTTTGGGGGGTTTAACTTGAATAATTCTGATTATTCATTCATTTTGTCCACAGCGCTTTTTTTTTTCTTAACAAAATAACTACAAAACTCGATGGCTCGCCCCTCCGCTGCGCTCGACTCGTCATGAAAACCACCCGGCTCGCCATTTTGACGTCCGAGGCTCACGTCTCTCTTTGCTCAGACGAGCTATATACATAAATATATGTAAGGCTTTTAAAATGTAACGTTTTTTTAACTTTTTGAAAGCTCACTTCTTGAAATATTAATGCCGAATCTTGTCAAACAGGGATGTTGCATTAACACTCTGAAGCCCACTGCTTCTCTCTTTTTTTCTTTTTTTTCCCCCCGCTCCATGTTTCTGTTTTATTTTTTTTCAAAGCAGGTATATACGGGCACGGCGGGATTAAAATAGACCAACGACTTATTCCCTGTCGGCGTCTGAAGAGCCACGGTTTCAAAAATAATACAGATACAGATATAACAACTCAGAACTTTCACACATACATATTTTAAAATAGCAACGCTCAGAGGTAAATAAAGGCACTAAAACAAATCTTTAAATCACTTTTTTTTGGTCTTATATATATATATATATATATATATATATATATATATATATATATATATATATATATATATATATATATATATATATATATATATATACCCAATGAAAGGGAATGACATTTGGATAAATGTATAAACTTCTATTTTTATTTTTATTTTTGCAGCAAATCTGTTGCATTATCTGCACCAAATGTCGACCAAATCTATTTCCACTGCAGCTGATGAGTCTCCTGATGGGCCTCCTGACTTTGCCCTGTGGCCTCCGTCTGCATGTGTAACGTACGAATGTGTGTGAGTGAACCCTCCTCGTTCATATTATGAATGTGGCCTATTATTACATGCCAATGTGGTAGCAATGGAATAACAGCAGCGGTGGAAATCCGATCTGTAGTACCAGAGGCTCAAATGGCTCACTAGGTGGCCGTAAAGAAATGCACCGGAGGAGCCCGGGGCGAGCGGATGCTTCGAAGAATTACCACTCCCTGTTCCTCTCTCTCTCTCTCACACACACACACACAAACACACACACACGCTATTTTAATTAGCAGAAAACCACCCAATTATTGTTTCGTAAAACACACATTTTCCCCAAACGATTAGATTTCTCAAAACAATTACACCCGCCCGTTACTGTGTGTTGCTCCAGAAGCTGAAGGGAAGGGGTGAAGGAATAGCACAACAAAATTAAATTATCATGAAAAATATGCTGCATGAGGTGGGAAAAGGATGTTTTGGCAACATGTGTTCAAATCCAAAAAGAAGCAGGAACGTGTGGCATACATGTCAGCATATGTGTGTGTGTGTGCCATGCATGTCAAAATATGTGTGTGTGTGATATGCATGTCAGCATATGTGTGTGTGTGGCATACATGTCAGCATATGTGTGTGTGTCATGCATGTCAGAATATGTGTGTGTGGCATACATGTCAGCATATGTGTGTGTGGCATGCATGTCAGAATATGTGTGTGTGTGATATGCATGTCAGCATTAGTGTTTGTTGCATGCATGTCAGCATGTGTGTGTGTGTGGTATGCATGTCAGCATATTTGTGTGTGTGTGTGTGGTATGCATGTCAGTATATGTGTGTGTGTGTGTGGTATGCATGTCAGCATATGTGTGTGTGTGGTATGCATGTCAGCATATGTGTGTGGCATGCATATCAGAATATGTGTGTGTGGCATGCATGTCTGCATATGCGTGTGAGCCATGCATGTCAGCATATGTGCATGTGTGGCATGCATGTCTGCATGTGTATGTGTTTGTGGCATGCATGTCCGCATATGTGTGTGTGGCATGCATGTCAGCATATGTGCATGTGTGGCATGCATGTCAGCATGTGTGTGTGTTTGTGGTGTGCATGTCAGCATATGTGTGTGTGTCTGTGGCATGCATGTCATCATATGTGCATGTGTGGCATGCATGTCATCATATGTGCATGTGTGGCGTGCATGTCAGCATATGTGTGTGTGTGGCATGCATGTCATCATATGTGCATGTGTGGCGTGCATGTCAGCATATGTGCATGTGTGGCATGCATGTCAGCATGTGTGTGTGTTTGTGGTGTGCATGTCAGCATATGTGTGTGTGTCTGTGGCATGCATGTCATCATATGTGCATGTGTGGCATGCATGTCAGCATATGTGTGTGTGTGTCTGTGGCATGCATGTCATCATATGTGCATGTGTGGCATTTATGTCAGCATATGCGCAGGTGTGGCATGCATGTCATCATATGTGCATGTGTGGCATGCATGTCAGCTTATGTGTGTGTGTGTGTCTGTGGCATGCATGTCATCATATGTGCATGTGTGGCATTTATGTCAGCATATGCGCAGGTGTGGCATGCATGTCATCATATGTGCATGTGTGGCATTTATGTCAGCATATGCGCAGGTGTGGCATGCATGTCATCATATGTGCATGTGTGGCATTTATGTCAGCATATGCGCAGGTGTGGCATGCATGTCATCATATGTGCATGTGTGGCATTTATGTCAGCATATGCGCAGGTGTGGCATGTATGTCATCATATGTGCATGTGTGGCATGCATGTCATCATATGTGCATGTGTGGCATGCATGTCATCATATGTGCATGTGTGGCATTTATGTCAGCATATGCGCAGGTGTGGCATGTATGTCATCATATGTGCATGTGTGGCATGCATGTCATCATATGTGCATGTGTGGCATGCATGTCATCATATGTGCATGTGTGGCATTTATGTCAGCATATGCGCAGGTGTGGCATGTATGTCATCATATGTGCATGTGTGGCATGCATGTCATCATATGTGCATGTGTGGCATGCATGTCATCATATGTGCATGTGTGGCATGCATGTCAGCTTATGTGTGTGTGTGTCTGTGGCATGCATGTCATCATATGTGCATGTGTGGCATTTATGTCAGCATATGCGCAGGTGTGGCATGCATATCATCATATGTGCATGTGTGGCATGCATGTCATCATATGTGCATGTGTGGCATGCATGTCAGCTTATGTGTGTGGCATGCATGTCAGCTTATGTGTGTGTGGCATGCATGTCAGCATATGTGGTGCAGATAAAAGATGAAATGAGTTATATGATTCGGGTCTTTAGATGTGCAAAGTTGTTGATGCAGTTACTGTGAATGCTGTGTCGTCGATGCTCGGCCCGTCACTCCAAATCATTCGCTCCGAAGCTCACAGGCACATCCAAACACACACACACACACAAACACACATACACACACACACAAACACACACACACACACACACACACACACACTCACACGCTCTCTCGCCAATTGTCTCCACAGCGGACACGATGAAGTCACAAACACGAGGATAAAACACACAAACACAGTGTATGCCCCATTAAAAAAAGTAAAAAAGTACTTGCACTTATAGAGAGGCAGTCCACACAAACGCACAAACACACACACACACAGCCCCCGTTTTCAACCGGGGGAAGTAGCGCAGTGGAGAGTGTCGGGGGCTATTTTAAGCTGGATTAAAGAATCTCTTCTTTTCGCATCCGAGTCGAGCACTTGGATGTGAGAAGAGAGGAAGAGATAATGATGGAGGAAGAAAGAAGAATATGTGAGCGAGGACAGTGCGTCTGTGGCGGCTGGGAATCACATCGGAGGAAGCCAGAGACCTGCACACACACACACACACACACACACACACACACACACACACACACACACATAAGACACTACTCTGCAGAGAAAAAGACAGCGTGGGCTGAATCTGAAAAGGCCTCAAGTGACAACACGTTTCTCCCGGCGTGTTTATAGGTGATGTTCTGAATTATCTTTGTTCAACTGAAACGATTAAAATCTCAAGTTTGGCATTTTGTTGAAATGTGCTTATTTCCCATGAACAATGTAAGAGCTGTAGCACAACACTGATATAAAACAGGTCTTCCTTATGATACGTCCCTTCAGAGCTGCTCTGCTGAGGTTGTGATGCAATAGAACTCATCATTTAGTTTGTTCTCATTTCCATATTTTTATTGTCTAATTGCAGCTCGCGAATGCTCCCTTAATACCATCCCAAGGCGAACGGTTGTTCCTATGCCGGGATGTCGATCAAATCACTATTTTACGATCGCAAAAGATGAAAAATAAACATAAGTAGGGCTTAATAATAGCGGCACCCGCATGGTTTCTATCCTCCGCTGTCTAGCCACCTTAATGAAGACGACACACATTTTGGGGATTCGTCTTTTTCACCCACTTCCTTTCATTTCGTGCAACAATAAAACAGCTGGTCGTGAGCCATTATAGACGCTTCATCGGAGAACCGTAGGTGAGGAATTCTTAACTGCATGAATAGCGAGACATGAGTTGAAATGAGGTGCAGATGTTCAACCTCAGGGGCAAGTGTGCACGACTGTCTGCCGAGAGTTATACCTGTCAACGCCTGAACACCAGGAAGCTGAGGAGGTACACACCTGCAGCTTTTTGGTATTGGCCACACCGGTGTGCCGTAGGTCCGTCTGCCGGTCCAACAGTTTTGAGCAGAGTGATACATCTCCAACGACTGATATAGTTTTGCAAAGCCCCGTCCCCCTTAGTTACTGTTGCTATGTCCATCAAGCTTTCTGTGTTTTTGGGGCACATCATGCCATTTCCAATAAGGGATTTCCGTCGTGAAGTATTTGGAATGACAGTAAGTGAACTGGATCAGAGATTCAGAAGATACCGATCTCAAACAGGAAGTAGAAAAGGATATTTTCTGTATTGAATGACGCAGCAGCGAGAAAAAACAAATAGATTGAGTATTCAACTGTTTCTGTTTTTTAAATTACTTTTCTGTCTGACTGGGTTTTCACCTTATTAGAGATGAGATACAACATTAAAAACAAACACCTGTTTTGATATTTTTCGAGTAAACATCTAGTAAAATATCTAGGTAAACAGCTAGTAAATAACTAGTAAAATGTTGTAAAAAGCTAGTAAATAACTAGTAAAATGTTGTAAAAAGCTAGTAAATATCCAATAAACATCTAGTAAATATCTAGTAAACATCTAGTAAATATCTAGTAAACATCTAGTAAATATCTAGGTAAACAGCTAGTAAATACCTAGTAAAAATGTTGTAAACAGCTAGTAAATATCCAGTAAACATCTAGTAAATATCTAGTAAAATATCTAGGTAAACAGCTAGTAAATAACTAGTAAAATGATGTAAAAAGCTAGTAAATATCCAGTAAATATCTAGTAAACATCTAGTAAATATCTAGTAAAATATCTAGGTAAACAGCTAGTAAATAACTAGTAAAATGTTGTAAAAAGCTAGTAAATATCCAGTAAACATCTAGTAAATATCTAGTAAAAATCTAGTAAATATCTAGGTAAACAGCTAGTAAATACCTAGTAAAAATGTTGTAAACAGCTAGTAAATATCCAGTAAACATCTAGTAAACATCTAGTAAATATCCAGTAAATATCTAGTAAACATCTAGTAAATATCTAGTAAAATATCTAGGTAAACAGCTAGTAAATAACTAGGTAAACAGCTAGTAAATACCTAGTAAAAATTTTGTAAACAGCTAGTAAATATTCAGTAAATATCTAGTAAACATCTAGTAAATATCTAGGTAAACAGCTAGTAAATCTCTAGTAAAAATGTAGTAAACAGCTAGTAAATATCTAGTAAACATATAGTAAATATCTAGTAAACAGTTAGTAAATATAGAATAAATATCTAGTAAACAGCTAGTAAATATTTAGTAAACAAGCTAGTAAATATCAGGTCATAATATTTCAATAAGAAATAGACCATAATCTCTATTGTTAAAAGGCAGGCCTCTCATTATTGCTGGTAAATGTTCATATTGACAGATGAAATTACAACTTTTTATGAGTTGTATCTCCAGCTGATTCTTTTGTTTATTCCTCTTCAGCGTGAGTAGAAATCCAAATAGGATCGGCCTGAATCTTGATCCTGCTGCTCCCTGTCAGTGGACTCTGATGGCCAATCACAACCTCTGGGACATACTGGGACATACTGGGACATACTGGAACATACTGGGTACCCAGACCAATTTAATCCCTTTGGTGAGTCTTCCAACTGTTTGTTTTTTTAAGCTTCTAAAACTTGATGCGCCCTGACCTTCACAGCATGTGGGCGAATCAAGATGAGAATATGAATAAATAATATGCATAACTAATTTCAAACAGAAGGTGACTCATGCGTGAAGGATTTGGTCCTGTCGCTTCTATAAAGTGTTCTTAGCTGTGTGTGTGTGTGTGTGTGTCTGTGTGTGTGTGTGTGTGTGTGTGTGTGTGTGTGTGTGTGTGTGTGTGTGTCTGTGTGTGTGTGTGCGTGTGTGTGTGTGTGCGTATGTGTGTGTGTGTGTGGTGTGTGTGCGTGTGTGTGTATCCATCTGCTGTCAAACCAATAGTTAGGTTGAGACAACACAACCAATAGTTAGGATGTTAGGATGAGACAACACAACCAACAGTTAGGATGAGACAACACAACCAACAGTTAGGATGAGACAACACAACCAATAGTTAGGATGAGACAACACAACCAATAGTTAGGATGTTAGGATGAGACAACACAACCAACAGTTAGGATGAGACAACACAACCAACAGTTAGGATGAGACAACACAACCAATAGTTAGGATGATACAACACAACCAATAGTTAAGATTAGACAACACAACCAATAGTTAAGATTAGACAACACAACCAACAGTTAGGATGAGACAACACAACCAACAGTTAGGATGAGACAACACAACCAATAGTTAGGATGAGACAACACAACCAACAGTTAGGATGAGACAACACAACCAATAGTTAGGATGAGACAACACAACCAACAGTTAGGATGAGACAACACAACCAATAGTTAGGATGAGACAACACAACCAACAGTTAGGATGAGACAACACAACCAATAGTTAAGATTAGACAACACAACCAATAGTTAGGATGAGACAACACAACCAACAGTTAGGATTAGACAACACAACCAATAGTTACGATTAGACAACACAACCAATAGTTACGATTAGACAACACAACCAATAGTTACGATTAGACAACACAACCAATAGTTAGGATGAGACAACACAACCAATAGTTAGGATGAGACAACACAACCAATAGTTAGGATGTTAGGATGAGACAACACAACCAACAGTTAGGATGAGACAACACAACCAACAGTTAGGATGAGACAACACAACCAATAGTTAGGATGAGACAACACAACCAATAGTTAGGATGAGACAACACAACCAATAGTTAAGATTAGACAACACAACCAATAGTTAAGATTAGACAACACAACCAATAGTTAGGATGAGACAACACAACCAACAGTTAGGATGAGACAACACAACCAATAGTTAGGATGAGACAACACAACCAACAGTTAGGATGAGACAACACAACCAATAGTTAAGATTAGACAACACAACCAATAGTTAGGATGAGACAACACAACCAACAGTTAGGATTAGACAACACAACCAATAGTTACGATTAGACAACACAACCAATAGTTACGATTAGACAACACAACCAATAGTTACGATTAGACAACACAACCAATAGTTAGGATGAGACAACACAACCAATAGTTAGGATGAGACAACACAACCAATAGTTAGGATGTTAGGATGAGACAACACAACCAACAGTTAGGATGAGACAACACAACCAACAGTTAGGATGAGACAACACAACCAATAGTTAGGATGAGACAACACAACCAATAGTTAGGATGAGACAACACAACCAATAGTTAAGATTAGACAACACAACCAATAGTTAAGATTAGACAACACAACCAACAGTTAGGATGAGACAACACAACCAACAGTTAGGATGAGACAACACAACCAATAGTTAGGATGAGACAACACAACCAATAGTTAAGATTAGACAACACAACCAATAGTTAAGATTAGACAACACAACCAACAGTTAGGATGAGACAACACAACCAATAGTTAGGATGAGACAACACAACCAACAGTTAGGATGAGACAACACAACCAATAGTTAGGATGAGACAACACAACCAACAGTTAGGATGAGACAACACAACCAATAGTTAGGATGAGACAACACAACCAATAGTTAGGATGAGACAACACAACCAACAGTTAGGATGAGACAACACAACCAATAGTTAGGATGAGACAACACAACCAATAGTTAGGATGAGACAACACAACCAATAGTTAAGATGAGACAACACAACCAACAGTTAGGATGAGACAACACAACCAATAGTTAGGTTGAGACAACACAACCAATAGTTACGATTAGACAACACAACCAATAGTTAGGATTAGACAACACAACCAATAGTTACGATTAGACAACACAACCAATAGTTACGATTAGACAACACAACCAATAGTTACGATTAGACAACACAACCAATAGTTAGGATGAGACAACACAACCAATAGTTAGGATTAGACAACACAACCAACAGTTAGGATTAGACAACACAACCAATAGTTAAGATGAGACAACACAACCAACAGTTAGGATGAGACAACACAACCAATAGTTAGGTTGAGACAACACAACCAATAGTTACGATTAGACAACACAACCAATAGTTAGGATTAGACAACACAACCAATAGTTACGATTAGACAACACAACCAATAGTTACGATTAGACAACACAACCAATAGTTACGATTAGACAACACAACCAATAGTTAGGATGAGACAACACAACCAATAGTTAGGATTAGACAACACAACCAACAGTTAGGATTAGACAACACAACCAATAGTTACGATTAGACAACACAACCAATAGTTAAGATTAGACAACACAACCAATAGTTAAGATTAGACAACACAACCAATAGTTAGGATTAGACAACACAACCAATAGTTAAGATTAGACAACACAACCAATAGTTAGGATTAGACAACACAACCAATAGTTACGATTAGACAACACAACCAAGAGGACTTCTTTTGAACTTGTGAGTTGTTTTGCTGAACAGCCAAATGTGGATATCAAATTAAAAAGCGGAGTGTTTTCACGGCACCCTGAAGACGGTAAACCCGGCGGCCCGACAGCAGCCGGTTACCAGCTGACGGACTGGTTTGAAGAGCAGGTAAGTGCGGGCGGCATATGGAGATGGTTGTGTGTCTGTCCTTTTAAACCACGCTTCAGAGACAAAAGAGACAGATGTCTCTTTAATGGTTGCAGCCAAAGTCGGGCTCTGAATGAAGCTTTGACCGGCTCACTTCAATGTGTCTGTTTACTCTTTAAAGGGCAGTGTGCAAAAAAGCCAAAGGCAGATTTTTAAGAAATGGAGGAGGGGGGGGGAATTAAAATTGAATTTGTAGACAGTGAAACAAGGAGTTCTTAAAATAATAGCGATGAGGAGGGAGGAGGAGGAGGAGGAGGGAGGAGGAGGAGGAGGAGGGAGGAGGAGGAGGAGGCTTTGTATTTCTTCTGTCATCTTGACCTTTACTTCTCACATGAACATATTACAACTGACGTCGCCTGACTAACAAACACACACGTGCACTGTGGAGCGTGTGCACCAGGCAGCAGCTATCTGTGCCGCTGAGCGGAGAAACCGGAGGAGTCAAAGTCGTGAGCCGGATAGACGGTGCAGCGAAGGCACATAAAATACCATAAAATACTGTTATGAAGATCAAGATCAGACAATAAACCTGGAAGACGAAAAAGAGGGGCAAAAATTCTCACCGGACCTATAAAACTGTAAATTCAGTCTTTGATGTAAAACGATGCACTGACCAGTCCTCGTGGCTCGTCACCCACTCTCTCCTTATTTAACAAGCAAACACCGCCACCTAGTGGTTCTCCTACTTCCCTGCAGGGAAAGTGTGTTAAAAGAGCGCCTTAAACCCTTTGAGACAAAGATTAATTAAGAAAAAGATGTAAAAGAAACACTCGTGAATATGAAGTGAAAACGAGTAAAGCATCGTAAAATTAAGGATAACAAAATAAATTTAAAAAAAGACAAATAAAACAGTAGATTCAAGAATTGCACTGCAGAAAGTAACTGAGAACTTACTCGTTTCATACTGCAAAGTTTCATTTTCAAGGTTTTTGAACAATTTGCCAGTCCATTAAAGAGTTTTACACTCACATTGTATCTCCTCTTAAAGTCACCGGCGTAGGATTCATTATTTAAATGAGAAATAACGATTCAATAAATGGAGTTATCGAGCACCAGATCGGCACTCAGGGTCAGGCAGGAGCATCTCCAGTCTTAAATTTAGACCTGACCTCATAACTGCACTTATATTTGACAGTTACCTTGATGGTTTTGTAGAATATTCAATTCACCTTCAATAACTATTATTTGGTCGGCTGTGGTCGTCCAGTTAACCACGAGGTAGCCGGTTCGATCCCCGCTCTCCCCAAAGTTGCATGTAGAAGTGTCCTTGAGCAAGGCACTGAACCCACATGTTCACTGCAGCCCACTGATCCTTAATAACTAAGGAGGTTAAATGCATAGAAGAATGTCCCCACTGTGGGATCAAT
Source organism: Cyclopterus lumpus (assembly GCF_009769545.1). Taxonomy (NCBI): domain Eukaryota; kingdom Metazoa; phylum Chordata; class Actinopteri; order Perciformes; family Cyclopteridae; genus Cyclopterus; species Cyclopterus lumpus. Next base: position 3,407,109 of record NC_046973.1, on the reverse strand, counting down.
AAAGTGTACAGTATTATTATTATCCAGTCCCATATATCGTACAGCAACATCTGAAGTGAGTGTGCTGTTAAGAAGAATAAGCCCCTCATACACACACCAGGAAAGGAAAACATGGATCTAGATTAATAAACTTTGTGGTTTTATACAAATTAATTTCTGCCATTGTGAGTTTGTCAGCCAATCACAAAAGAGTTACTTTAGTCCTTTAGGTCACTTCCTCCTTTTATCTTCAGCATCTTCTTACCCGTCAGACCGAGTCTGTGTTTTGCCACTGACGGATTTATGTCTGTGTGTTAATATTTGGTTTATTATTGATTCCAGCCTTTAGCCAAACCAAGCGCTGGTTAATATCTGAGAGTTTAAAGAATCCGATTTTTTTATTTGTGAGTGTTTGCGAAATACACTCGTCGGCGCTCTCTGGTGGACGACGTACGTAACAGCATCCATTCTTGTGCAGCATCTTCTGCTTTCTCTGCCATCTCACGCACACAATAAATACCTCCTCTGCAGAAAGTGAACACCGGCCAACACCAACATTCGGAAATAAAACAGACGTGTATCAGGAATAAAAAAAAAAATCTTGTATTTTTTTTAATTGACAGGGAAAAACATCCTTCAGGACAACGGTCGGTCATCACACAATAATCGGCAAACGATACAATGCAGAGAGTCCGACTGCACCTCTCCTCCCTCTGTCACGGGGGGGGGTTGTGGGGGGGGTAACAGAGGGCTTATTATTGCAGACACGCTGGCTCTCCTCTGACAGGACACACCTCCTCCCCTCCTTGTAAGGCTTGGGGGGGTTTGGGGGTGGGGGGGAGGGGGTTGCACAGGGGCGATAAAGGGTTAATAATAAAAAAAAAAAGAAAAACAAAGAAAGAAAGAAAACACAAGGCTTCTGATTCATCAAAGTCAAAGTTCTATCACAGTTTTGAACTTCCTGGAGGCCGGACCAGCTCAGCTCATCTCGGCTACACGCACCCCTCCGGTACCGAGCGTCCGGGCCGAGGCTGCTCCCAACAGAACATACACACACCTTTAGTTTCCTTAAGTTTCACCAACGCCAGACTTCTAGCATGTTGAAAGTATCAGGAGGAAAAAGAAAGAAAAAAAATGTTGGTTCTGAAGAAAGTAGAACCACGCAGGTTCTCCCGTGTCTCTCTATAAAACTGTATAAAGAGGATCTGTGTCCTCATACAGTGAACAACCAACCCAGTATTGCATTGGACAATAAAGAACGGGGTCAATACATCAGTATGTTTTTTGTTTTATCAGATAGACCAATTAGTCAGAGCCCAGTGCAATTAGGTAGTCAATCTACAAATGGAAACATCTGAAAAATGCAAATATCAAAATGTCTAAAACATCCAGATTATTCTTTTTTTTCCCAAAAGGTCTTGTTTTTTTTTCTTCTTTTTCTGTTTTTTCTTAAATCAGAACATGCAATAGTCAAAACTGTTTCCTCCTCCCAAAAAAATTAATGAAAAAAAAGACAGGATTTAAAATACTGAGATCCAAAGATCTGTAAGAACAAGTATGCAGTCACTCTAACAAACTGTGTGGATTAATATGGCAATATGCTGTCGATCGGGGGGGGAGCACCAACTGTATTCAAAGGATTTTAAAGGAGGAAGGACAAGATCTCAGAAGGGGAGGGGGGTTAAAAGGATGAGAGTGTTGATGATAATCTATGATAATCTGGAAAGTGTTCTTCTCCTCAATGACGTCATTTTTAAAAAGGGATTTTCCTCAGATATCGGCAAACTCTTGCAACTGACGTTTTATTTATTTATATATTTCTAAATAAAAGTTGATCAATCCCTCGCCGCATTGGTTTCTTTAATGACCGACCAGGGTCCCTTTTAAAATCGACGACAAACACTTTTGAAGACCCCCCCCAAGAAGGGGGGGGGGACGGGGGGACAGGGGGGGGGGGAGACGACGACGATTCCATGAAAGTTTCATGGAATCGTAACTGGGGAGGGACGGGGGACGGGGACGGGACGGGGGGGGGGGGGGGGGGTGTTGGTGCAGCATCAAAAGCACTTTGGGTTTTTTTCCACTCAGATCACTGAGGAGTTGTGCACGTGACATGCGGGTTGTGCACGTGACATGCTGATCAGAAGAAGAAGAAGAAGAAGGAGCAAAAGAAGAAGCCGTGACCCCCGGGCGCCAGCTGCCTTTGAAAGAGGGGAGTCCGTCTCACCCCAAAGTGGGTTCACACCGCATGCTTCTGGTGTAACTGTGCCTTTAACCAGACTGTGCACGAAAGAAAGGAACAAAAAAAAATACATATTGTGCTGTGTCTTGATATGGCTCGGGAAGAAAATACATTCACTCACTGGAAGGGTGTCATTCACACCGCGAAGGGGGGGTGGGGGGGGTCGCATGAGCCGATCTGGAGACGCTAACAAAGATGGCCGCCGTACGTTGCTTAAACATGTGGTGGGTTTTTTGGGGGGGGGCGGGGATAAAATTATGGGGTGATAAATTGGTTATGCGGCGGAGACGCGTGCCGCTTACCCTCTCGTCAGAAAACACACCGAGTGTACCGAGAGTACGAACACGATATATAAATACTCTCCGTCGCCCGCATACAAATGGGTTTATATCATATATAGCAGTTCTACAGTATGTACGAACACAAGAGTGTGGTTGTTTTAATGCGTGGATGTCACTATATTTTTCCACAAGTATATATTATTTATTGCACTCTGGCTACACATATTTAAGTAAGTTTAAGTTAGTTTGGTTGTCTTTAGATGTACAGAAACACTGAGTGGTGTCGGAGCTGATCCAGCTCGAAAAAAAAAACAGCTGCGGAAGGGCGGCTCAGAGATGACTTTTTCTATTTTCATAATTCTGGATGTTGAACATGTTGTGTTTTCCTTCGAGTCAGCAGCTCACAGAGATATTTAAATGCCCGCAAGGTTGTTATTTCCTAATTCATCTGCACGAATGAACACATTGAGTATTTGTTCTGTGTTGCATCAACTTACTACAAGGAAAAAGAACACAGATTGATTATTTTTGACGTCAGTATGAAAAAAAAAAAACATCTCAAAATGAATGTGTCTTGCATCACTGAGCCCGCTTCGTTAAGTCTGTTATTTAGACACCAAATACATAGAAATCTGAGACAAAGATACAGAAAACACAGCGACACCCCTGTTCTCATCTTTTCTGTTTGTTTTTTTTTAAAAATAGAAAAATAAAAATCCCGCTCCTCGACCTCCCGCTCGCCCCGCGGAGAGGAGGGTCTCTCTCCCATCGCCGCTCTCTCTCCCCGACTTTGAAAAAGAAGACGTACATTCACAAAGAGGACGACGGAGGGAACACAAGCAACTCGAAATTCAGATTTTGTGTGCAAAAAACATTTTTTTTTTTAGATCTCTATAAAAATATGTGCATATGGATAGAGCTATTTTTTTAAATCTCACCAAATACAGTATTTTCCTTTTTATTATTTACACTGCACAGATACACACATAAACATAAACTACCTGCTTCCCCTCTCTGTGTCGTTTGCAGGCGTAAGAATAACAACATGGCCGACTTCCACGACGACGCCGGATTGTGACATTACTCGCACACATCGGAGAAATAAAACGCAGACGCACACACGCACACGCACACGCACACGCACACACACACACACACACACACTGCTCCGATCAATGTGATCGAGGAGCAGAGGAGGGGCGAGCAGAACTTCTGCAGAAAAACCTGAAGTTGCATATCCCACAATTCCCCCCCACGCTCGCATCTCACAAAAAACACTTCTTGTAAAAAGTCAGAGGTTGTCAGCCAGACGCTGCTTCCTGATTGGCTCGCGTGGGTGAGGACAGTGTGTCCCAAAAAAAAGAAAAAGAAAACTTTGGCTACGGAGTTAGGTGGCTTTAGTCCTGGCGTGTTGTCGGTTATTCGTCCCAAAACACACCATGTACAGTGGGTACTGTTTGACTGGTACCGCCTCCAGTGGACCCGCTGTCCTTCAAGCTGGGATTTAGGAAGATGGGTCCACTGTCTGTTATTCTAGGGTGGGACTGTACCAGTGTCTCTCTGAAAAGAATAAGTCATGTCTTTTCAGTATTCAAAAACAAATCCTTCTACCGGAAAACTTCTCTCGTTTTCCACCCAGCGCCAATCGTTGCTGAGGTCAGCCTCCCGACTTCTTGTAGGACCAATGGATTCACTTCCTGGAGGCCCCATGGTCACTGGGCGGTCCTCCGATTCTTTGCGCTGAACCCCGCACCGCCTCCCAGTCTGTTGTCGAAGGGCGACGAGCAGGTGGCCGCGTCGGCGTCTGACAGGCCGGCCGACAGGCCGCTCATGTATCTGGACTGCGGTTGGTCGAAGGTGAACTGGGGGAGGGGGATGTACTCCCCCGAGAGCGAGGAGTGCCTCGCCGCGGGGGAGAGGGAGTGCGTCTGCGAGAAAGGCCTCGGGACGAGAGGTGCGTGCGGCTGGATGAAGATGTTCGGGCTGATGGGGACGTGCGGGGGCGTCGGTGCGGACGCGTGAGGCGGAGTGTACGTCCGAGAGTGCGTCGGGGTGGACGCCGGCGAGGGCGCCCGCTGCGGCACGTGGAGGGGCGTGTGCAGCGTCTGCGAATCCGCCGGGGCGTCTGCCACGTTGGACGGCGCGTGCGGGCTCAGGTCGTAGGACGGCGTCCTGCGTCTCAGCAGCGTGCTCCCGTCGGCCGATTTTGGGGGCGAGGCCATTCGGGGGTGTTCCCTCTCACAGGGCGGGTGGATGGAAATACACGGAGGGCTCATCTTCTTCTTCCGGTGGCCGCCCCCGACCGACTGCACCCTCACGGGAAACGCCTGCCCGCCTTTCTCCGACCGGTGGGCCTCCCACGCAAAGTGCTGGTCGTCGCTGGCGACGCCGGCCTGCGGGAGGCAGACCTCGATGGAGTGGCGCCGCTGGTCGTCAGGGTGACCGGCAGACAGCGATGGCGGTTCGTCCCGGAAGGCCTGGTTGTCGACGCTCAGAACCTTCCTCAAGTCGCGGTCCGCCAGTCCGAGCAGACCGAGCGCGCTCCTCGAGGAGGAAGGCGGCAGCGGGGGAGGAGGAGGGGAGGAGGAGGAGGAGTTGAGAGAGTGTGGCGTGGCGTAGGGGGAGAGGGAGTGGCTGCGGCCGGCCTTCCCTCTGCCCTCCTGACCCCCGTCCTCCTCGTCCCTCCACCTGAGGCGGGCGGAGCTGGTGATGTGATACACCTCCTCATCCGCCGGGTCGCAGAGGGAGACGGCCGAGGGCGGTCGAGGTCTCCGAAGGCTGGCGGGGCGCAGGGGGAGGCGGGGCGAGGGAGGCGGAGGGAGAAGAAGCGAGGGGGATGACGGCGGAGGAGGGAGGGAAGAGGGGGAGGACAGCAGCGGATGCAGAGAGGACGGAGAGGGAGGAGGGAAGCGGGAAGGAGAGCAGGGTGGTAGAGGGAGGGCCGAGGGCGAGGGGGAGGGGGGGGGGAGGAGGAGGAGGAGGCAGGAGAGATGGGGAGGTGGTCTGAGGAGAGAGGGGAGAAAGGGGAGGCAGGTGGACCGAGTTGGGCCTCTCCTGTTGCGACTCCACAAAATCCAATTTAACTGCCACCTGCAACAAGAACAGGAAAGAAACACAAGATCAATAAATCTATACGGACATTATAATAATATAATATATAATAATATAATAAGATAATACATAACAAGCACGATAATGTTTGTTTCCACATCAACGTATGCGGCCAGCGGAAACGGGGTCTCTCACCTGTCTGCGCAGGGCCAGTGGGGAGGGGCCGGGCGTGGGCGGGGCAATGCGGGGCAGGGTGAGGGAGGGAGGCTGCCGGGGGAGAACGGGGGAGGAGTCAGGAACCTGCAGCAGCGCGCGGCTCTCACACGGCTGCGAGCGGACCGACGTCACCGAGCCTGAAGGCGACGAAACGGGTCAGAATCACACAACGAACATAAATTCAGAATTGGGGCTTTAAAGTGTTTTTGTTGGATAAAAAACTAACAACTAAACTTAAGAACTACTGCGAGACGCACAGACTCCTTCATTAAAGTGAAATTAGAATATTAGTCAGCTGTGGTTTTAATTTAGTTAGCTATAAAAAAAATACATATTTCACTAACATGTATACATGAATAAAAGATGACCACATTACAAAGCACCTGTAGGCATTGATCTACTTTAGAACATGTTTATGGAATATGATGAGCATCTCTGTTAGAAACCAATAATAAAGCTCGTCACATGGTTCAATTCCCCAAACAGATGACCTAATATAAAAAAGATACCTGAATGCTGGTGCTGGGGGCTGAGCTCCACCTCCTCCAGAGGGTAGGGGGCGCTGGCGGGCCGCACGGGCCGGAACATGTAGCTGTCGTTGGGCAGAGAGTGCATCCTGGATACGGACATCTTCCTTGACGACAGCAGGTCCCCGTAGTGCACCTCTTCCTCCTGCAGGGGGAGACAGAGACCGCAGAGTCGTATTCCATCTTCTTTTATGTGCTACCGGTGTAGATTGACAGGTGGTCGAGTGTCCTGATCCTACCTGCCCAGGTGAGTGTGGACACGGCCCGACGTAGGCTCCTCCCACTGAACTGTTGTCGGACGTCGCGCTTAATTTGCGCTCCCTCTCCATCGCCATCTCCAAGGCGATCTCTGCATCCATCTCCGCATCCTCTTTCGCCTCCTGCGAAAACAGTAGAAGCCCTTTTAACTCCCCGAAGTGCATTAAATAACTTTTAATAAGCTGTGTGTGTGTGTGTGTGTCTCTGGCTGTTCCCAGACCTGCGTCCGATTACTGTACCGCACCTTGTTGCTCTCCTCCAGGTGTTTCATCAGGACCGCCACGACCACGTTGACCAGCACGAACTGGGCCATGAGCACGAACGTGACGAAGTACATCGGGGAGATCAGAGGCAGGTAGGAGAGACAGTGGCGCTCGTCTTTGTGACACTCCCTCAACGTGTCCTTGACACACACACACACACACACACACAGCATTAGGCCGTCATCACTGACTCCTCTAATGTGTGTTCTTCACCGCACAAAACCACGTCAGCCAAATACAACAAACACTGAGTTCTATACATTTTACGTGTTACTCCTATTATTATAATTATTATTAACTCACTTTACCGCCTCCATAAATAGTTGTATTGTCACTATCATTCTATCACATCCACTGCTGTTGTTATATATGAATCATTTACATCATATACGTGTGTAAAGGCGGGTTGGTAATCTATTAGCAAGCTTGATTTTTTTTAAATACTCCAAAACGCAGCCAACTCTTTTCCAATGAAAGCAGCTGGATCCAAAGGTGGCTAAAGCCCGCCCCCTTCAGGCCTCCCTAAGCCACCCCCCCCCCCCCCCCCCCCCCCCCAAAAAAATATAATGAATGTAAACAGCAGCTTGTGGGAAGACTCCGCAGACAAGTAATGAGTACACGGGCAGATTACACAAAGACAGGCAGGTAGATTATTATCTAATTACTACATTATTATATTCATATAATATATTACATTCAGCACCTTACAGTCCGGCAAGAGCCACAAACACCGGATTTTATTCTCTTTTCCCTTTGGCAGAGCATTTGATTGGTGATTGCTGTAGAAATATCAAAAGCCGATTCCCCCCCCCCCCCCCCCCCCCCCTCCCTACCTCCTGTCTTTAAGGACGTTTATATGATGATTACATCAGTATAACATTGTTTAATAAAGTAAAACTTAAGATGTGAAAGTGTTGACATCGCTCGGCTCTAAGCCACTTTATTACTTCATAATTGGTTTTGGAGGTCATTTGCTCTGTGTGGTTATGAGATAATCTAGTCATCATGTGCGTGTGTGTGTGAGTGTGCGTGTGTGTGTGTGTGTGTGTGCGCGCGTGTGCGTGTTCATACTTTCATAATCCCGTTCCAGTTGTCTCCCGTGGACACTCGGAACAGTGTGAGGAAGGCCATCCCAAAGTTGGCGAAGGTGGCGTGGCGACTCAGGCCCTCACACGGGTTGTGTTCAGTGCACTCTGAGCGACACACAGACGGGGAACACACACGGGAATTAAACCGGCGAGTTGCACTCAGGAAGCCGAATGAACGCACACAAGCGGCTGCTCGGCGGTTGCGGAGGTCAGTCTCAAGGTCAACGAGAGCCGTGGCGCTCAGAGGGAGACGGGAGACGGCGGCTTTCCATCGTAACAACGATCAAACGGCATCAAACTGTTTCCACGCGGCTCCTTTTCATGCAAAACTACAATACGCAGAACAAAAAAAGACCTTATAAAAGATTTTATAGAATGAGAAAAGAAAAGAAAAGGACGGATTCTTTTTTTTTAAAACTAATAACCTAGATGACAGAACATGAAACCAGTGTGAATGCAAAAAGCTAAAAAATATCAACCGTCACGCCTCCAGCGGGCAGAAATAAAGTCGGTATCTTCCAGAGATCATTTAAATTTAGATTCAGATCCAAACTGAAATCCATCGAAGACGTGCGTCTGGACGTTTCCCCTCGCCCGTGACACTTCTGCAGGCCACGGCGTTTAACTCCCACAATGCAGCATCGCCCCGTGTCTTACGTCTCCCAAAAGGAGCTCCAGATCTCACGATGTCCTCGTTCCCCCCTTCGGAGGGCAGAAAGATTATCCACGTGCACGCTGACCCCTAATTGGCTCATTCAAGTGGAGGCCGCTACCGCTCTACATCTCATTGCTCGGGATCAACCGGCTCATTCAATCACAGCCACGAGTGTCCAACACGAGGTGAGGAGGCAGCGCAGAACCCCAAAAGGCCCCCGAGCTGCACTGGAATGTTCTCCAGCAAGAACAAAGCGTGACAGCGTTCACAGCCTC
>NC_046973.1:3380774-3395774 GCF_009769545.1 Cyclopterus lumpus | reverse complement strand
TTTGACATGGTGAGGAAGAAACTGAGGAGGATCAAGGTGAGGAAGGCCACGGGTCCAGATGGCATCAGCTCAATGCTCCTCAAATCCTGCGCAGACCAACTGTGCGGGATAGCGGAGCACATCTTCAACTTGAGCTTGAGGCTGGGGAAAGTACCACAGCTATGGAAGACATCCTGCGTGGTACCGGTACCAAAGACCCCGCGGCCCAAGGACCTCAACAGCTATAGGCCAGTGGCGTTGACATCCCACCTGATGAAGACCCTGGAGAGGCTGGTCCTTGTCCATCTCCGCCCCCTGGTGAGCTCATCCCTGGACCCACTTCAGTTCGCCTACCAATCTGGCATCGGGGTGGATGACGCCGTCATCTTCCTGCTGCAGAGATGCCTCTCTCACCTGGAAAAGGCTGGAAGCACTGTGAGAGTCATGTTCTACGACTTCTCCAGTGCCTTCAACACCATTCAGCCTTTGCTCCTGAGGGACAAGCTGAAGCAGACCGGGGTGGAACACCACCTCACTGCATGGATCCTGGACTACCTCACCAACCGTCCACAGTATGTGCGGATACGGGAGTGTGAGTCAGATCGGGTGTACTGCAGCACAGGGGCTCCACAGGGAACCGTTCTGGCTCCATTCCTCTTCTCCATCTACACATCGGACTTCAAACACAACTCTGCCAACTGCCACCTGCAAAAGTTCTCTGACGACTCTGCGATCGTCGGCCTCATCTCGGCCGATGATGACAGAGAGTACAGGGAACTGAACCAGGACTTCTTAGGATGGTGCCAGCGGAACCGCCTCCAGATCAACTCCAGTAAGACCAAGGAGCTGGTGGTGGACTTCCGCCGGGGTAAACGCTCTCCTCCAACACCAGTGAGCATCCAGGGACTGGACATTGAGATTGTGAAGTCTTATAAGTACCTGGGTGTTCACTTGAACAATAAACTGGACTGGTCTGACCACGCTCATGCACTCTACAAGAAGGGACAGAGCAGACTCTTTCTGCTGAGGAGACTGAGGTCCTTTGGGGTGCAGTGAGCACTCCTGAAGACCTTCTTCGACTCGGTGGTGGCATCAGCCATCTTTTATGGAGTGGTCTTCTGGTGCAGCGGCATCACAGCAGCTGACAGGAGGAGACTGGACAAACTGGTGGGGAAGGCCAGCAGCGTGCTGGGGTGTCCTCTGGATACTGTGGAGGTGGTGGGGGACAGGAGGATGATGGCCAAGCTATCGTCCCTGATGGACAACACCTCCCACCCCATGCAGGGTACTCTGGCAGCGCTGCACAGCTCCTTCAGCCACCGGCTGATTCATCTTCGGTGTCTGGGGGAGAGGTACTGCAGGTCCTTTCTCCCCGCTGCTGTCTGGCTACACAACAAGCTGAGCTCCCAGTAGGCCACAAACACTTGAACACTTTGGACTTCGCACTGAACAGCACTTTAGCCCAGTTGCCCAGTTGTGTAATACATTTAAGTACATTTTTAATTTTTAATTTTTTTTTAAAATTTATTTTATCCACTTTATTCTATTTCTACTCCGTCTGTATATATAATATTCTTCTTGTTTTTTACTCTTTTATCTTAATTCTGTTATTATACTACTTGTTCTACTTATTACTTTGAGCTATGCTGATGTAATCCTGTAATTTCCCCACTGGGGGACTAATAAAGGATTATCTTATCTTATCTTATCTTATCTTATTTGTCGAAGCTGGGGAGGCGTCAAGAATTTACACGAATATACAATAAAACATTTTTGTAGACAAAACGACTTACTTGTGTTCTGTATTTCTATTATCAGAGAAAATATTGATGTGTGCGTGCGTGTGTGTGTGTGTGCGTGTGTGTGCGTGTGTGTGTGTGTGCGTGTGTGTGTGTGTGTGTGTGTGTGTGTGTACGTGTGTGTGCGTGTGTGTACCTCGTGCTATTCTGAGTACCCTCATGATTCTGATGATGGTGGGGTTGATGGGCAGCGCCGAGCTCATCTTCAGCTCCTCCAGGGCGATGCCCATGATGGACAGCGCCACGATGCCGATGTCCAGCTGGTTCCACCTGAGCACACACACACACACACACACACACATTCATCCAGCGTTACCGAGCCCGCTAACCACAATCCCTTCAACTCCGTGCACTGAAAACAACGCACGTGTGCCGCTATTAGGAAGCCATGAGGAGCATAAGAGCGTCACCTGTCTTTGAAGAAGCGCTGTATGCCGAACGCCGCCAGTTTGAGCAGGGCCTCGACGACGAAGATGCAGGTAAACACGTAGTTACAGTACTTCAGAACCTCCTCTAGATACTGGACACACACGCACACAAACACACACACACACACAGGCAGATAATTAGGTACATCTCTCATAGATGCTAAACCATTTTTTCTGTTGGCATCACTCAATAATTTTTAATTAAAACGTTCGGAGAACTAAATCAACGGCTTTTACTTTTAGCAAAGAAAACAATTCAAATGAACGTTTGGATGTTTCATTGGCGCCTGAGGGGAAATCAAAAAAAAAATCCAGTCCCGAGTTTATTTGTAGAAATACAGCGACGGCTCCTCAGAAAAGATCGTGGCATCTCTGACATCAACGTGCTTAACACGCCTCAGTCAGGTCAACATTACCCGCGGCTGGTTGTAGTGCTCGATGCTCATGGTGAAGACGTTGATGCAGATGATGAAGGTGATGAAGAGGTCCAGGTAGTGGCTGGTGCACAGCGTGTGGATGGACAGACGCAGGGGGGAGTAGTCCGCGTAGTAAGGCCTCTGCTTGGCCTCTGGAGCACAGACACACACACAGACACACACACACACAGACACACACACACACAACCACCAGACGGACGTCACGACACAGACCACAGGGCCAAAACCGTGAGTCACAGGCGCATGTGTGTCCAGTGGCGCGCACCGGATGGTGCGTGGGGGGGGGGGGCGAGGACGGGGTCACCCACCACGCCTTATGCCGTCATTCTGTCAATGTGTGCTCGTTCCTTAATCACTACGTCTGCCTTTTGGCATCTATCAAGTTATTCTCTGTTCATATATTGGGTCATAACTGTGGCGGTGCCCCCCACCCACCCTCCATTGTCCCCCGGGCCCCCCTCACACACAGTCCGTGCACGTCACTGCCCGTATGAAATGTTCAAATAAGAGAGGACATGAGAGTCACAGCGAAGCTATGATATCTTTAAATGTATCACGTGTTAATAAGTGCAGTTCGCTCATTGACTCCTTCTTGGAGAAATATTACTTCTCCTCACCTCATTGTTCCTCATCTAAAGGGTAATTTTGCTATTTTTCACCCCCACCCCCATGTTTTTGTCTGGACTAAAAGGAGCAAACTCTGAAATATATCGATATGTATATATAATATATTGCAAGATCCATTGCCTCTGTAGTAATGATATTGTCGTCAATGATATTCTGACCTAAATGGGACGTCTCCATTAAATCCCAGCCCGTGCTTCTCTGTCTGATACGTGTCTAGTAAATAAACCCTCAGACTGTGTCCTCACATGTCCACATATGACGACCCGTGATTGCGTTTGTGGTTCGTGCATGTTGATGCCCCCCCTCCCCCCCCCAAGTCCACCATGCCCTGTCTATCTGCTGCATGCGGACATGCCTTTCCATGTAGCGGCGCTAACAACACGACGAGCAAGTACTCCGATGTGTTCTTTGTGTTGAACTCATTAGAAATCAGCCTGCCGACGTCGTTTCACGGTTCGAGTCCCGAAACCGAACAGCGCACCACGACTCTCGTTTTCTTTTCTTTTTCACGCCCCATCGGAAAAAAATCTCAATCGTCTAAAACTTCTTTTCATCTTTTCTTCTTTGATTTATGAGATGATTATTTTATTGCGAGAGAGCTGATTAGATTTAATTTGGACCTTTAACGGTTTTAGACCAGTGAGACAGCGACACACAGGCTCACATCATATATATGTATATATATATATACATATATATATACATATATATTGGTTATAATTTAGTGTTTTAGCCGGCCATTAAAATAAATAAATGTGCTTCTACTAATTTCTTTCTCTCTGTTCTTCAGCCCTCCATACAACCGCATTCAAAAGAACAAGTCCTGCTTCGTAGTGGGAGCACTGGGACTGGTTTCTTGCAATGGGAGGTGTGTGTGTGACCAACAATCCTCCGTATCTCACACATTTTTATTTGTTATGTTTCTGAGTCTGCCAGTCAAAGCGTGTTCACAGGAAATGGCCTTTTCTCTGCTGTCCGTGTGGAGAGACGCCGCGGGGTCGGGGTCGGGGGGGGGGGTTGGACGTGCACCCTGACGGGGTGATGGGGAGGGAGGGGGGGTGGGGGGGTGGTGGGGGGGATTCGACTGATCAAAATTTTGCAAGCAAAATTTCCTCGAGACACAACGGAGGGAAAGCAAGCGACCTCGATCGGCTTCACGTGCATCAGTGCTTCTTGTTGTGAATATCAGCGATGGTAATAAAAAATAAAATAGAATTTGGAAATTAATTATAGATTAGTGAACAACTGCATTGTTGCAGCAGCTTAAAGAGTGAGCGTACACATTTTGTAGATAAATTAATTCAAATGTAGAGTTGAGATTTGCATGCAGTGTGTGGGGGTGAGGGGGGGGTGTGGGGGGGGGGGGCTGCATTCATGCACCTGCATGCATCAGACTGGAGTAGCCGACGCCTTCTGTCAGTGATCAATCACTGTCTGCGTGAGCTAGCCAGTCTTTTTCAAACTCTCCCTTATTATTTTTGGAGTACATCTCCCTGTTCTCTCTCTCTCCGTCATTCTCTTTTTTTTTTTTTTTTCAGGCTCTGAAAGCAGGCAGTGCTCAGAAAAATAGACTACCGACCAGCTCCTCCATTCTCCTTACTCCTGCGCTTTTTCTCTATCATCTTGAGCCTCTTCTCCTCCCGCAGGCGGGTCTCCTCCTCTTCCTGGTCCTGCCGGCACTTGTGGAAGTTCTCCACCACCACGCCGACAAACATGTTGAGGACGAAGAAGCTGACGATGAGGAGGAAGGAGATGAAGTAGAGCAGCATCCAGGGGTTGTTGTTCCTCACGGGCTGAGGAGAGGAAGAGGAAGGAGATGAAGGACATGAAGAGGAGAGGAAGAGGAGAGGAGATGAAGAGGAGAGAAGACGAGAGGAGAGGATATGAAGAGGAGAGGAGAGGAAGAGGAGAGGAAGAGGAAGGAGATGAAGAGGAGAGAAGAGGAGAGGAGAGGATATGAAGAGGAGAGGAGATGAAGAGGAGAGGGAGAGGGAGAGGAGATGAAGAGGAGAGGAAAGGAGAGGAAGAGGAGAGGACATGAAGAGGAGAGGAGAGGGAGAGAAAGAGGAGATGAAGAGTAGAGGAAGAGGAAAGGAGATGAAGAGGAAGAGGAGAGGAGAGGAGGAGGAGAGGAGAGGAGAGGGAGAGGAAGAGGAGAGGAAGAGGAAGAGGAGAGGAGAGGAGAGGAGAGGGAGAGGAAGAGGAGAGGAAGAGGAAGAGGAGAGGAAAAGGAGAGGAGATGAAGAGGAAGAGGAGAGGAAGAGGAGAGGAGAGGAGATGAAGAGGAGAGGAGAGGAAGAAGAGAGGAAGAGGAGATGAAGAGGAGAGGAGAGGAAGAGGAGAGGAAGAGGAAGAGGAGAAAAGAGGAGATGAAGTTTAAACTCAACCGGTATTCAACAGTCAGTCAAAAAAAATTACGTAATAAAGCCGCCCGCGCGAGGGAGGTGGAGGTACTGGGAGAGAGGTGGAGGTACTGGGAGAGAGGTGGAGGTACTGGGAGAGAGGTCGAGGCACTGGGAGAGAGGTGGAGATACTGGGAGAGAGGTGGAGGTACTGGGAGAGAGGTGGAGGTACTAGGGGAGAGGTGGAGGTACTGGGAGAGAGGTGGAGGTACTGGGAGAGAGGTGGAGGTACTGGGAGAGAGGTGGAGGTACTGGGAGAGAGGTGGAGGTACTGGGAGAGAGGTCGAGGCACTGAGAGGGAGGTGGAGGTACTGGGAGAGAGGTGGAGGTACTGGGAGAGAGGTGGAGGTACTAGGAGAGAGGTGGAGGTACTGGGAGAGAGGTCGAGGCACTGAGAGGGAGGTGGAGGTACTGGGAGAGAGGTGGAGGTACTGGGAGAGAGGTGGAGGCACTGAGAGGGAGGTGGAGGTACTGGGAGAGAGGTGGAGGTACTGGGAGAGAGGTGGAGGCACTGAGAGGGAGGTGGAGGTACTGGGAGAGAGGTGGAGGTACTGGGAGAGAGGTGGAGGCACTGAGAGGGAGGTGGAGGTACTAGGGGAGAGGTGGAGGTACTGGGAGAGAGGTGGAGGTACTGGGAGAGAGGTGGAGGCACTGAGAGGGAGGTGGAGGTACTAGGGGAGAGGTGGAGGTACTGGGAGAGAGGTGGAGGCACTGAGAGGGAGGTGGAGGTACTAGGGGAGAGGTGGAGGTACTGGGAGAGAGGTGGAGGTACTGGGAGAGAGGTGGAGGTACTAGGAGAGAGGTGGAGGTACTGGGAGAGAGGTCGAGGCACTGAGAGGGAGGTGGAGGTACTGGGAGAGAGGTGGAGGTACTGGGAGAGAGGTGGAGGCACTGAGAGGGAGGTGGAGGTACTGGGAATGAGGTGGAGGTACTGAGAGGGAGGTGGAGGTACTGGGAGAGAGGTGGAGGTACTGGGAGAGAGGTGGAGGCACTGAGAGGGAGGTGGAGGTACTAGGGGAGAGGTGGAGGTACTGGGAGAGAGGTGGAGGCACTGAGAGGGAGGTGGAGGTACTAGGGGAGAGGTGGAGGTACTGGGAGAGAGGTGGAGGTACTGGGAGAGAGGTGGAGGCACTGAGAGGGAGGTGGAGGTACTAGGGGAGAGGTGGAGGTACTGGGAGAGAGGTCGAGGCACTGGGAGAGAGGTGGAGGCACTGAGAGGGAGGTGGAGGTACTAGGGGAGAGGTGGAGGTACTGGGAGAGAGGTGGAGGTACTAGGAGAGAGGTGGAGGTACTGGGAGAAAGGTCGAGGCACTGGGAGGGAGGTGGAGGTACTGGGAGAGAGGTCGAGGCACTGGGAGGGAGGTGGAGGTACTGGGAGAGAGGTGGAGGCACTGAGAGGGAGGTGGAGGTACTAGGGGAGAGGTGGAGGTACTGGGAGAGAGGTCGAGGCACTGGGGGGAGGTGGAGGTACTGGGAGAGAGGTGGAGGTACTGGGAGAGAGGTGGAGGTACTGGGAGAGAGGTCGAGGCACTGAGAGGGAGGTGGAGGTACTGGGAGAGAGGTGGAGGTACTGGGAGAGAGGTGGAGGTACTAGGAACTAGGAGAGAGGTGGAGGCACTGGGAGGGAGGTGGAGGTACTGGGAGAGAGGTGGAGGTACTGGGAGAGAGGTGGAGGTACTGGGAGAGAGGTCGAGGCACTGGGAGAGAGGTGGAGATACTGGGAGAGAGGTGGAGGTACTGGGAGAGAGGTGGAGGTACTAGGGGAGAGGTGGAGGTACTGGGAGAGAGGTGGAGGTACTGGGAGAGAGGTCGAGGTACTGGGAGAGAGGTCGAGGCACTGAGAGGGAGGTGGAGGTACTGGGAGAGAGGTGGAGGTACTGGGAGAGAGGTGGAGGTACTAGGAGAGAGGTGGAGGTACTGGGAGAGAGGTCGAGGCACTGAGAGGGAGGTGGAGGTACTGGGAGAGAGGTGGAGGTACTGGGAGAGAGGTGGAGGCACTGAGAGGGAGGTGGAGGTACTGGGAGAGAGGTGGAGGTACTGGGAGAGAGGTGGAGGCACTGAGAGGGAGGTGGAGGTACTGGGAGAGAGGTGGAGGTACTGGGAGAGAGGTGGAGGCACTGAGAGGGAGGTGGAGGTACTAGGGGAGAGGTGGAGGTACTGGGAGAGAGGTGGAGGTACTGGGAGAGAGGTGGAGGCACTGAGAGGGAGGTGGAGGTACTTGGTGAGAGGTGGAGGTACTGGGAGAGAGGTGGAGGTACTAGGAGAGAGGTGGAGGTACTGGGAGAGAGGTCGAGGCACTGAGAGGGAGGTGGAGGTACTGGGAGAGAGGTGGAGGTACTGGGAGAGAGGTGGAGGCACTGAGAGGGAGGTGGAGGTACTGGGAGAGAGGTGGAGGTTCTGAGAGGGAGGTGGAGGTACTGGGAGAGAGGTGGAGGTACTGGGAGAGAGGTGGAGGCACTGAGAGGGAGGTGGAGGTACTAGGGGAGAGGTGGAGGTACTGGGAGAGAGGTGGAGGCACTGAGAGGGAGGTGGAGGTACTAGGGGAGAGGTGGAGGTACTGGGAGAGAGGTGGAGGTACTGGGAGAGAGGTGGAGGCACTGAGAGGGAGGTGGAGGTACTAGGGGAGAGGTGGAGGTACTGGGAGAGAGGTCGAGGCACTGGGAGAGAGGTGGAGGCACTGAGAGGGAGGTGGAGGTACTAGGGGAGAGGTGGAGGTACTGGGAGAGAGGTGGAGGTACTAGGAGAGAGGTGGAGGTACTGGGAGAAAGGTCGAGGCACTGGGAGGGAGGTGGAGGTACTGGGAGAGAGGTGGAGGTACTAGGAACTAGGAGAGAGGTGGAGGCACTGGGAGGGAGGTGGAGACACTGGGAGGGAGGTGGAGGCACTGTGAGAGAGGTGGAGGTAGTGGGAGGGAGTTGGAGGCACTGGGAGGGAGGTGGAGGTAGTGGGAGGGAGTTGGAGACACTGGGAGGGAGGTGGAGGCACTGTGAGAGAGGTGGAGGTACTGGGAGGGAGGTGGAGGTACTGGGAGAGAGGTGGAGGTACTAGGAACTAGGAGAGAGGTGGAGGCACTGGGAGGGAGGTGGAGACACTGGGAGGGAGGTGGAGGCACTGTGAGAGAGGTGGAGGTAGTGGGAGGGAGTTGGAGGCACTGGGAGGGAGGTGGAGGTAGTGGGAGGGAGTTGGAGACACTGGGAGGGAGGTGGAGGCACTGTGAGAGAGGTGGAGGTACTGGGAGGGAGTTGGAGGCACTGGGAGGGAGGTGGAGGTACTGGAAGAGAGGTGGAGGCACTGGGAGAGAGGTCGAGGCACTGGGAGGGAGGTGGAGGTACTGGGAGAGAGGTGGAGGCACTGGGAGAGAGGTGGAGGTACTGGGAGAGAGGTGGAGGTACTCACCTGCTGGTCCACTCCCACGGCGTCCAGCCCGTCGTACATGATGTTGACCCAGCCGTCCTTACAGGACAGCACAAACAGAGACATCAGAGCCTGGATGGGGAGACACGGAGCAGGAGGTCACAACACGGGGGGTTCTCTGGTCCTCAGGCCACTCGATCATCATTATAGATTATAATATTACACTGTTACAGCACTGACACAGCAGCGTGGGATTATTCCTAGAAGATGCACATCCAGTTTATAACTTGGAATAATGTAACTTTTAAAAACAAGGTAGACCATATTTAAGTTAATCAATGCAAATAATCAGAATGTTATAGTGAGTTTTTATTAATAACACATCAATGTATAAGTGGGGCAGCGGCTGCTCAATGAGGCAACGTGTGTTAAATATGAACAAAGTACACGTCTGTGTGTTATTCTCTGTGCCACAGTGTACCGCTGCATTCATAATCAATACTACGTGTGCGCTGTACTATTGTCCATCGCCCCGCACCTGAATCAGGTTGTCGAAGTTGTACTTCCTGCGGATCCAGCGGTAGTTGGCCTGCAGGCAGTCCGACTTGTTGGTGACGTTCTTCATGTCCAGGCCCTCACAGTGGTAGAACTTCCCTTTGAACAACTGGAGAGCGAGAAGGAAGTCAGCCGGTGGGCGGGGCTTATTCGACGCCATTTACACTTCATCTCAATTGCGGCGCGCGACAAATTAATGCCGGCAATAAAAAGGACAATTCATAGAGCATATGCATTAAACACGATTGTCATTCTTTCAAAAAACACACTCTAAAGGAACGACTGCCTATCGGATACTCAAGACACTTAAACCCCCCTTAAGCCACAATCACACACCCGGCTGCTCAACGAGACATTTAAGCTAAAAGGTTTAGTTCCGGAGCCCCGGAGAAAGGGTGTGTGTGCGCCCCCCCCCCCCCCCCCCCCCCCCTGTCTGTGGGACTGAGAAACTACCTGAACCCCCAAGATGCCAAAGACGATGAAGAAGGCGCAGCAGATGAGGACGATGTTCCCGATGGGTCTGAGAGAGGTGATGAGCGTCTCCACCACCAGCTTCAGTCCCGGAGCTCGGCTGATCACCCTGGGGGACACCGATAGAGAGCGCACGCGTATAATACATACAGGTGATGTGTGCAACGTGAAATAAGACGGGAACACGTATAAATACCTCAGTGGGCGGAGCGTTCGCAGGAGGCGCAGGACCCGGAGGATGCCCAGGATCCGGTTTCCGCCGGTGTACGCCAGGGAGACCAGGATGTCGACCAGAGACACGAACACCAGCAAACCGTCCAGAACGTTCCAGCTGGACTGGAGGTACGTCTGCTTCCCGAAGCAGAAACCCAGAGCTACGACCTGGAGACACCAGATCAGAGGTTATCGGTGCAGAAGTTGTGTTAAACTACACCTGGAGAGGAAAGTGGAGTTTTACCTTAACGGCCATCTCTGCCAGGAAGATCACAGTGAACACGTAGTTGGACACGCTCAGAAACACTCGCTCCTGGAGAAGAGAGAGAGTTAGTTATGAAGACACAATAATGACAACGGCTGACTCGTTTATTGTGCGACGCAATGACAAAACACAAAAACACAAAGAAAAACAGATTTCAATAAGCAACAAAGTGCCTCGTGAGTAAATGGACACTTATGGCCTCCGCTGCGGTGGGATCGCCATGAGATCTAGATCTAGGGTATCGTGGGTATTTAATGAACTTGTATCTTATCTCGACGTCTCAAGAACGTTTCGTGGTGCGCAGGACGTGCGCGGGCCTCGACGGGAAGGAGGAGTTAAAGGAGCCCGGGCGGGACCCCGAATGGACCCGTCCGGCTCCGACTGACTTACACCCCTCACCACACAAACATTGGCTCATCAGATGCAGAATTGTAAATATCAATAGCACAACAACCATTTTAGATTGCAAATGAGGCTATCAGCAGCCCTGTAACTTTAAGAAAGTGATGCATTGTGGGTCGGCTCTAGAGGTTTCTGTTTTTGTTGTTCTCCTGGAGTAAAATCTGCCCCCAAAAAACCCGGTCAATGAAAAGGAAGATTCTATTTTACACTTTGTAACGAGAGGAAATCTGTAAAAAAGGTTCTATAAATGTCTCTGCAAACAGGTGTGTGTGTGTGTGTGTGTGTGTGTGTGTGTGTGTGTGTGTGTGTGTGTGTGTGTGTGTGTGTGTGTGTGTGTGTGTGTGTGTCTTACCTTGCTGTTGAGCTGTATATCAGGTCTTTCCAGAGCGATGGTGATGCAGTTGAGGAAGATGAAAACCAGAACCACGTGGTCGAACAGTTTGTGCGAGATCACACTTTGGCACCACCCACGGAGTCTAAACACACACACACACACACACACACACACACACACACACACACGCACAGAGTCATCCATCAAATGTCTACACTCGGTTAAAGCTATCGACCAAACAATTAGCGGTGAGAAAACAATAAAACGGAGATAATTAAATAAGGTGATGAGGAGGATAGAGGAGAGAAAGAGAGCCTTAGCAGAATGTGTGTGTGTGTGCGTGTTTGTGTGTGTGTGTGTGTGTGTGTGTGTGTGTGTGTGTGTGTGTGTGTGTGTGTGTGTGTGTGAGACTCACTTGCTCTCTGGAGAGAACAAGTACAGCGTCCAGTCTTCGTGCTCTTTGCACCAGTGGGGCTTCATGTTCAGAAGCTCCTTTTTCAGCCAGATCCAGAAAGAACTCTGCGGAGGTCAGAGGTCAGAGGTCACCGACAGCAACCACCCAACACTTTCTTTATCATCTACACCATCATCAGAGAAATCACTACTTCTATTACACACTCAACGGCAAAATCTAATTCCAGTATTTAAAAATGTTCAGCAAAACAGTCGTTCCATAAATGAGATAATATAAGTGTTTGGATGTACTCATTAATTATGTTTATGAACTGCTCTGTTATTACACACACAGTAGGAAACCCTGCGCTCCGGAGTCACTGAGTTCCCCCAAAACAAGGAACCTCCACTGACCCCGTAGACATGTGTAAATGGATCAAAGAACAATACAGTTCTTAAAAACACTATTTCAATGCAGTGTAACTTCATAGTGATGGGACACACAACCCCACCATAAAAAAAAGCATTATAACACAGTGTACGGTTTCATTTCAGTTCTCTTCAGTATTGCTGACTGTGTCACACTTAAATATATTTTGGGGGCCACAATAAACAAGTTGTTTTCTGGCATAAGAGGGCCGGACCAGAACTCCCAACTTAGCCGGTTCCGAGAGCTCATTGGAAAAAGTGTTTGTGAAAAGTCATTAAAGTTCCCAATAAAAGAAATAGAGGAAAGCTCGGGGCCACGGGATTCTAATTAAAAACAGCCCGAAGTCAAGTCTCTCAGCTTATTTGGCGGGCTCCCGTGTGTCTCTGTGTGTGAGTGTGTGTGTGTGTGTGTATGTGTGTGTGTGCGTGTGTGTGTGTAAACTGGATGGAGAGCACCTGCTGCTCGGATATCCTCGGATATCCTCGGAGCTGAAATATCCAATAATCCCTGACATAGACACACGCAGAGGGCGTACTCAGCAGCACAAACACACACACACACACACACACACACACACACACACACACACCGATGCGTACTCTTTGCACGCGCCCCGTGCTGATAGAGGATGTGTTTTAAGCCTCCCATTGCTTCCCGAGCCAATCAATTAGCGTCCCGCACAACGCGCACGTTATAATATCTCAAAGTAAAAGGGAGACAAAGGCCAAAGGACACAAAGAATAACCGAGTAACCTTCATGAACTGTGGAAACGTTACTGTAAACAAGGCGCGATAACGTACGTCCTCGTCGATGTCGTCGTCCGGCGAGGAGTCGTCCTTGGGGTCGGCGTTCACGTTGGGGTCGTAGGTCAGGGTCCGGCCGTTACAGTCCCCGTACTCCGCTGTTATGGAAGGGCAGAGCGTGGACGCCTGCAGCAGCTCCAGGGACTCCGGACGCAGTCGGTTGTTCCCCCCGGCGTCCCCGGCGCACTCCCGGCCTTCCTCCTCCTCCTCCTCCTCCTCCTCCTCCTCTTCCTCCCCCCCTCCGCCCTCCCCAGACAGCAGGCTCTCCCTCTCCCCGCTGGTGTCTCGCCTCTTGAGGCTCGGCGCTCTCCCCAGGCTGTTCCAGCTGGAGCGCCGGCTTCCCCACGAGCGGGGGGCGAGAGGGGAGCGCCGGCCGGGACTCGAGAGGCTCTGGAAGAGACGGGGACACGGGGGGGGGGGGTGGAAGCATGTTTGATGCCCATGTGCTTTAGATGTATTTATTTGTTCTTTTTCACTTGTAAATGGAGTGTCACCGCGTAACTCACCAGAGACCGCTGGTCATAGGCCAAAGGGTCCATGGAGGCGGAGCTTCCACGGCGAGAGCCCGCGTGGATGCTCCCGGCGTCGGGGAAGCCCAGTCCCACCTCGCCGTACTGAGGCACCCCCTCCCTGTACGCGAGCTCCTCTCCGAGGACCGACTCCGGGCCCAGGGAGCTCTTGGGGGTGGGCATGGGGGTGGCGGCCGTGCGCATGATTATGGGAGGAGCCATCGAGCCGCGCGGGTCGACGTGACCGTTGGCCGTCATCATCAGAGAGTACATCTTTAGCTCTGCGGAGAAATAGAGGCCTCATCATCATCATCATCATCATCATCATCATCATCATCATTATCATCATATCCTTCATTCATTTAACGTACCGGTGTCTCTGAGCTGTTCTACCTTCTCGTCCTCCTCGAAGTTGTCAGATTTCTTCTCGTCATCCGACTCCGACCGATTAGCATCCCCCTTTAACGAACACACACACACACACACACACACACACACACACACACACGCACACACACACACACGCAGACACAAACACACATAAAGGTTGATTGAAAGCTCGAGAAGGCCCTCGTACGCCATTCACACAGTTGTGGATGAGAGATGGCCGTTAAGAAGACCCCGGCATTAGCGCCGTCTCTATATTATTATTATTCTTTCAATTTGCATATTGAAAGCGTTTCATCCAATTAAACGCCACCGCCTCTCTCTATCTCTATACATACAGTATACACAGTATATACCTGTACATACATACTACAGTCGTTCTCACCTCAGCCTGGAAGCCCTCGACCAAGATGGCCACGAGTAAATTGAAGAGCACATAGTTGCCGAACGTCATGAGGGCAACGAAGTAGAGCGCCGCCCATGGAGAGGTGGAGGCCATGCCGTTGTACAACACCACATTCCAGTCCTCCTGGGTAAGAATCTGTCGTTTTCAATGAAACACAGAGTCAGGTCCAGAGGAAAGCAAAAGAAAGGAAAAAGAGAGTGAAATGGAGAAAATATTAGCCGATGCAGGTTTATGTACTTTATAAAACTCAGTTTTTAGCTTCTTATATCGCCATTATGCCGCAATGCCTCGACGTCATCCACAAGGGATTACCACAAAGTGTGCGTGGGCGTGTGTGTGTCTGTGTGCACCCGTGTGTGTGCGTGTGTGTGTGTCTCCGTGTCTAAATCAATGGGAGTGATGAAAGCGCTTAAAACTAGGACGCATGATGCAGCATGAAAGCGCACTCCGTCTCTGCCCACTCATTAAACGCCGTGGCAGGAAGGCCCTGTGCGAGTGTGCGTGCGTGTGTGTGTGTGTGTGTGTGTGTGTGTGTGTGTGTGTGTGTGTGTGTGTGTGCACCACGGTTAATCCCCAGAAAACCACGGTAAAGTCTTCCAGCGAGCGTAACGCCTTCACATGGCGGCCCGTTCTGCTTTTTCAGCATCCGACTCCCACACACACACACGCGCAAACACACAGACACACACACACACACACACACACACACACACTAAAGTGAGACAAACCACTGCATTCTGTGTTCCCCCTTTCTGCTGAAAAGAGGACATTCTATATGGAGAGATTCAACAATATATCCACAGGG
>NC_046973.1:3348274-3375774 GCF_009769545.1 Cyclopterus lumpus | reverse complement strand
CAGCTCCATCCCATGGTGCACCTTGTTTTACAGTCGCGGGTCGGCGGCGGCTGAGTGGCGCGTCGACATGTCGACATGCTTTAAGTCGGCCATCGTCTCCAACGAGCGCTCTGTCCCTGTTTGACCCTCCAGCTGATCCATCAGAGGGAACCACGGGGTGAGAAGTACCAACGTAACGTGTGCAGTAAACACACCTGAGCGTTTACTGCGTGGCGTTCCACATCAAACCACCTCACAATGACCTCATCGCTTAACTATATCCTGCATTTCTTTCACTGTAACCAAAGAAACTTCAAGAAAAAAAGGTTACGTTGGGCTCTAAAGATCCAAAACAACAACATGTATTCTCTTAATGTGCGTAATCAATCTTGAACACTTTGGTATCTCGTATTCAGGGAATGTTTTGTCTTTCGACTCATATGAATAAAGATGTGTGGTACGTACAGATGTTAATTGATTTTGCACATTTAGAAAATAATATGTCCTTCATCTTCATGCAGTTTTTGTTATTGTTCTCCGGCTCTCACATAAACCAAAGCTTCCAGTTTCATTCTATAATCTGAATGTGTGTACAGAGGGGTTAGTTCATGTGTCTTCTATAGCTCGATTTATAGGACATTTAATCCTAAAAACATGGGGAGGATGGATTTTGTTTGTGTGGCTGTTGAAAGTATTTTCTGATGTATTGAGTGAAAGAAAATGTATGTACTGAATATATATTATAAATATTTAATTCAAATTATCACTTATTCGGTAAAATAATGCTTCACTTGCATATTTAAACAGGCACATTTCAAACTATTAGAAATGGATTTTCACAAATCAGGTTATACACACACACGCACACACACACACACACACACACACACACACACAGTCTGCACTATGCCTCCCACATTCATACCCCTCTACACACACTCACACACACACACACACACACACACACACAGCCTCATAACATTTGTCTATAGGTGTCACACAAGGAGGATGATGAGTACTCAGGGGAGGAGGAACTCTTACATAACACTTCAGTGTGTGTGTGTGTGTGTGTGTGTGTGTGTGTGTGTGTGTGTGTGTGTGTGTGTGTTATTGGCCCAATAAGGCCATGCCTCTCCCAGTCGCTTCTTGTGTTTATATCACAAAGATAGAAACACACACACACACACACTCAGCCCCTGGAGAGGGAATTAGAGGAGTGGGAGGCAAGGAGAGCCAGAGAAGGCAAAGGAGGGATTGTGTGCACGCACAAGAATCTCCTCTCTGGGTCCGCATCCATTTTGCCGTACTGTCGGGAATCTGAAAGGTTGCGTGCGGACGTGCGCATTCATAATGAACTCGGGTCTAAAAACTGCGTGGGGTGGAAGGGGGGGAGAGAGGGGGGGCTGTATTATTATTAGGACGACATTTCCAGATGTTGGGTAAACTCAAAACATAATCCCGGGGTGTGAGAGAAGGAAGTAGCGACTGGGTCCCTGTCTCCTCCACTCATTGACCACCCCCACCCCCCCCCTCTCACTCAGCGTCCGACGGCCAAACGGTTGTCATCGAACGGCCGGCTGAAGGTCGTTCGGTGACCTCTCACCTGCTTGTGGTACTCGATGCCCATGCTGAGCGTGTTGACCAGGATGGCGATCATGATCCCCCGGTTGAAGTATTTGCTCTCCACGATCCTCTTCAGCCGTTCCCTGAAGCCCGTCCAGGCCCGCACCGCTCCGTTCTTGCACTCCTCGACCCCTCGCCGTCGGCGCCGACCTCGCCCGCCTCTCAGATCCACCCCCTTAAGAGCAGAGACGGGTCAAAATGCTGATTGAGGGGGTTTTATGGATACAAGTCTTTTATTTAGTAATTATCGTAGTTGACTTAGTATCTCCAACCACTGTCATCACCGCCCACTTCCACACACACACACACACACACACTGTTTTTACCATCATCGTGAGTGCACCCCCGTGCGGTCTGACCTGGGGGAAGTCGTGCAGTCCGTCCGCCTCTCCCCGGCCTCCCTCCAGGTCTCCCAGCTCCAGCTCCAAGGTCTCCAGGCTGCGGGCGCACAGGGGGCAGCTGAGCAGCTCCAGGAGCAGCGGGCTGGGCACCACGCCGGCCAGCTGGTACAGCAGCCTCTGGCGACCTGGAGGGGGGGAGGGGGGGTCAGATATAGAGACGGTCAGATATTGCAAAGGTTTTTTTTCTTTCTTCAGCTTTACTGAGAAAGTAACTTTCCTTTGCCTTTATTATGAATGCAAATATTGCTTCTTTTTTTTAATCTAACATTATTTCACAATACCACAATCAAAGATTACGTATGTTGGCATCTTTGCAACACAACTGTCCTTTACTGCATCGTTGTGTACTAAACCTAAAAGTGTCAATAATATATATGTATAATCTGTTATTTAACAGATAGAAATATGAAGTCAACAAAGTGCAGCAGGGAAGCAGCCGAGAGGTAAAAGGTTTGTAAAGGTACAAACGGTCGACATTGTTATCAACTTCTCTGTTTTCAATTATCGGTGGCTTAAACAGTCAAAACAGAAAAGAATCAAAGAACGAATCAAATGGCGACTTTAAAAAGTGGAGAGTGCACCCTTGGGTGTGTGTTGTTTGAGCTCATTTTCTCCCACGAAGCATCTGCGTGTCAACCGCACATTGTCTTCAAACAGGGTAATTGCATGCTCTGACAGCCCAAAACCAGATGGATTCTGGGTAGTGAGCGCAGCGAGCTCGGCCCCACAGGAGATCACCACGACTCCGCCCTGTCAACGGCAGCTTCAGCGGAACACCCTGTTGTTTACAGCGCCGTCTAATACCGCAAGCATATACAATACATTAAAAAAGAGGCTTGTGTGAGAGTTGTCGTCATATTTCGTTGTGTTTTATAATCTCACAAATTAAATTCTGTGTCTGTCTCAAAAGCGTTTTGACCGATTTTTTTTGGCATTCTCTCAAATTCCTTTTCTTGAAACGCCTCCAAGGCCCAACAAAACATTGATCTGGTTCAAACCGTTATTTATTGCATTTGGGTGGATTAGATTACTCTTAATTAAAGTCAAATTAGATTTGAGAGCCCCAGAGGTGAGACATTTTAAATGTGTTCCCATGAACAGCATAAAGGGGCTATAATCCCAGTACATTGTAATCCCAGTACATTGTAATCCCAGTACATTGTAATCCCAGTACATTGCCCGGTGTCATGTGACGGAGCTGAAAGCAAAAACATTTTAAGGAACTCCAGACCGAGAAAACGACATCGAGACTCTTCGTTCATTTAGATTTTTTAGATTTTTAGCCTTCAGTCGACTGCAAACCATCGAATCACAAATATGCTTCTCTGGCTGTGAGCCAATCAACACGATCGACACGATCGACACGATCGATCAACGCCATCAACGCACCCCAGCGCCGTCTTTTCTGTATTCATCACGTAACTCACCGCCGTGCAGCGGGGGAAACTGATTTATGTTCTTAATTATGTTCGGAGTGTCGGCAGCCAGCGGTGTGTAATCGCTGTGTGTGTGTGTGTGTGTGTGTGTGTGTGTGTGTGTGTACAGCATGTGTGTGTGTTCGCTCTTCATTAGAACAGAACTTACAAGTCTAGCATACGTCTGCTGCTTCTTTAATTTTCCTGTGCAACCATTACCGTTTTGTTGTGTGTCCCCCCCCCCCCCTCCTCCCCAAGCTTAAGCCCAGCCCCCTCTTCTTAACTCCAAATGAATAAAAAATGTGTTTATTTCCCTTCACGCTGCCTATACCCCCCCCCACCCCCCCTCTCCTCCTTCATCCACCTCACTGCACCGATGACTGTGGCACTTGGAACATGGATTTCCTGTCAGAGTCCTCTAAGTGGTGTAAGTCACATGATGTGGCCAGAGGTTACCTGAGGTCAAACGCGGGACAGATGATGAAAAGAGCAAGAAAATGAAGACGCGCGATGACCAAAAATGAACAGAAGCATCAAGTAAAGATCGGGAGAATTATATGAAGAGTATTGCTCCACCAAGAAGATTAAAAGGTGTGTTTGATGGCTTTGTTACAGTCGTCACTGTCAAATATGATGAAAAAACTCCAGACATCTGCCTTTTGCTTACGTCTACGCTCTTTAAATGTCAGAAGTGTGTGTGTGTGTGTGTGTGTGTGTGTCTTACTGTGCTGTCCCATGAGCTGGTAGAGCTTGCTGAGTGTCTCTGTGTGCTCCGACGCCGGGTGGTTTGGCGGGTGCTGGTCCGGACCGGGCCCGCACTGCTTGGCGTGGGGGGGCGGCGTCTTGCTGCTGTAGCTGCACACGAACGACGGCAGTATGGTGGGGTAGTTCATGCCCCCGTTGAGCCGGCCCAGCAGCGCCCCCATGCCGCCGCCCTGGGCGTCGCCGGACGCGTCGCCGCCGCCGTTTCCGCTTGCGTTCCCCACGCGCGCCGCTGGGAGCGACTTCATCTCCAGCCCCTCCCCTCCCGCCCCCTCCCCGTCCGCCACGCTGATGGTGTGCTGCCCCCCGTTGCTGAGGCGACAGTGCTGGTGCTGATGGTGCTGCAGGAGGTTGTGGATCGGTCTCAGCCACGAGGCGCTGCCCGGGCCTAAGCCTCCGCAGCCCCTGCTGGAGCCGTGGCCGTGGCCGTTCCCCCCGCCGTTACTGCCGGCGCCGTTGGGATTCACCTTTTTACGCCTTTTACTGGACAGGAGACATTAATAATTATGAATAACTGAACATGGATAGAGAGAGAGGTTTATAGGAAGTTGTTCATTCTTTGTGTTTGTGTGTATCTAAATGCATCCCTAGAGATGATGCTCTGAACTATTTTTTGTGCATAATATAACTCTGTCCCACAGACACAATTATGGAGATGCTCGTATAAGAAATATGTGTTTGCCGTCCCAAAAGACCCATCCAGTGTTGCAAAGAGACACAAAAATACAACAAAGTGCAGCACGAAAGTCCTAATTAATTCATCCTGAAGGAAAAAGTGAGAATACAATCTCGATAAAAGGGATATTTCTGTCTGACAATTTTTTTGACTCGTAGATATGACCCAAGAGACCCGCCGGCTGACCTGTGCCATCCGGAGTATATCCTCTGCAGCCTGCGCGTCAACTTGCGATACAGGTGGCTGATGTAGCGCAGCATCTCCTCGTAGCACGAGCCCGGCTCGCTGTAGCTGGCCAGCGTGGAGTCGTTGGACATGTAGCGGGCGCGCTGCTCCCTCATCAGGGCGTTCTCCCGCTGCTTCGTCTCGGAGAACTGGGTGGCGATGACCACGAGGCACAAGTTGATCATGAAGAAAGAGCCCACCTGGACGGGGAGGAGGCCGAACAGAGGGATGAGGCTGCAGCATTGGAGCGACGTAGGAGCAGGTGTGTTCACTGTCAACCCCCAAAAAACTACTCTATAAAAAGTGATGTTATATATATATATATATATATATATATATATATATATATATATATATATATGTACACCACTGGGTTATATATATATTTTATATATTATTATATATATATATGTATATATGTATATATATAAAATATACATATATATATATATATATTATATATATATATACACATATATATATAATATATATAACACTATATATATATATAATATATATATACATATATATATGTATATATATATAATATATATATACATATATATATGTACACCACTGGGTTATATATATATATTTATATATATAATAATGCATAAGCTCTGATGTGGATGATTGGTACTTTTAACACCTCGAAAAGGTAGAAAGTCAACAGTGAGTTCAGTGAAATATTTAAGTAGCAGGAAAAGGTTTCACACACACACATATATATATACCTATATATATATATATATATATATATATATATAAATATATATATATATATATATATATATTTATATATATGTATATGTATATAAAATATACATTTATATATTATATATATACACATATATATATATATATGCATTATTCAGATGATCAAGCCAACATTGTTTTAAAAAATTAAATGTTTATCCTTGAAATTATCATTGAAATTAAAATCCTTCTTTAAAGTAACGTCTTTTTAAAAAAAGGCCATTACTGTACGTTGCGGAAAAAAGAGCGCGACGGGAAATTATAGACGAGCACTCTGACATTCTCATTTAATCTTAACTTTCTGTCTCATCCGCTTTCTAGATGAATAACTTTGTTCTTCTTTCGGGTATGTTTCATGCAGTCCCTTCTCTCTCTCAGACCTCTTCTTCTCCCCCTACACACACATTTATTTCCCTTGCATAAGTAGCACTTTAAATCAAACGACAGGCAGGCGGGGAGCTGCAGCATTGTGAAATATTCTTTGAAACCCCCGACAACAGAGAGCGATGTGGTGAAACGAGGCCCGATAACAGAGCTGCTGGTTTGGCTTTAGAAAAAAAAGGTTTTTCAAAGCAAAACGCAAAGTACACACAAATATCTTTGAAGAGCCAAATGTTATACACGTGCATGTTTGACTGTGAAGAAAAAAGGAGCTTAAAGAAATCTGCTTTTCAGATTGTGATAGTTGCAAAGTAGTGGATTTAAAATAGAGGGTCACTGTGGCTTTGCTGGGCTCTTTAAGTGCTGGACCCGTGTTAGTCCATGTGGATCTGGGCCAGATATTCAGGAAACCCCCAATCAAAAGCCTTGTTTTTCATGTCATTTTGACGCTATTTGGGACCTCGTTACACATTCAAATATCAGGAAATAACAACAACAACAAAATGAAGGGGGAGGTACTTACGATAATGAGCAGTATAAAATATATAAAATTGTAGAAGGAGTGAGCGTCCATGACATAGTACATGATATCTACCCATCCTTCCAGTGTGATGACCTGGGCGGGGGGGACAGAGAGACACACACTGCATTATTCAAAAACATATGAGAAACGCACACAAACACACAAAGGCACTCAGAGTACACAGCGGTCAGATGCAGAGCATTTTTAATTCAGTTTTTAATGTCTCTTCCTCAGAAGAAAGCCTGTGGTGTCCCTACAACCTCTTCCATGTGTGTGTGTGTGTGCGTGCGTGTGCGTGTGTGTGTGTGCGTGTGTGTGTGTGTGCACGCCACACACAAACAGTCCTCCAGCAAGTCTAAGGCCATTTTAATTAAGAATGGTGCACATCCTCTTTTTTTTGTATTATAAATGGAAGACGGGACCAACCAGTGTTGAGCAGCATGTTCCTGTAACATGTTGAAGAAGGTTAACGATACCGTGCACGTCGCAGGAAAGACAAGATTCTCAGCTGACCTTGGGTCTGATTTAAGAGAGCACACAGACGCGAGGGGGAACAAATCCCCCCCCCCCCCCCCCCCCCCCCCCCGGCCCACCTTGTAGATCAGATACAGCGAGCAGAGCGTGCTGCGATACATATTAATGACACACTAAAGACGTGTGCAGCGGGGAGCTCTCAGCTGTCAGCTGTCGGTGGCGAATGAATTGATCAACGCGTTGTTATCGAGCCCTGTGGACGGTCTTGCAGAACAAATGTGTGTCGCAGGTCAATAGTTATTAACCTGGGGCTTGATGGAAGCATTGGACTGGTAACCCTGAGGTGCCCTCACTAGGCATCCGTTGAGCCTCATCTCCAATCTCCACCTCCCCCAGCGCGTATGTGTCCTCCCTCTGACACTAAGCACTTCTTACAACCTGTTTTTACAAACGGGGTTGTTAGTGATGTCGTCGCTTTACTGCTTTATTCCATTATTGTTATTCATTATTATTATAGTGTATTATTTTCTTTTACAAAATGATTTTTTTTCTTTTATAAACGTATTATATGTTATAACATTATTTAAGTTTATGAAATTATAACATTTTATAAAATTATATAATGTGGTAAAATCATTTGTTTTACAAAATTATTTTATTTTATAAAAATATTTTGTTTCATCAAATGTATTCATTTTACGAAATTATTTCACCCTAAAAGAATTATTTCATTTTACAAAAATATTTTTATTTTAAAAAAGTATATCATTTTTTTATATATATATATGATAATATTTCATCTGAGAACATAATGTTATTTTATAAAATGAGTTCATTTGTTCTATCAGGGTTTAACTCAGGTTTAGGCTTAACCTTAGTTTGTCTTGCTTTGTTGAGCGATCTCTTTTTTCATTGCCTTGCTTTTGCTGCTTTTTCTATCAAAGCACTAGAGAAAGAAGGGATGACAATAATAAATTATTATTATTATCATCCCTTCTTTCTCACCTCTACACTCTTATTCTTCTTGCTCCCTCACTCTCTGCTGTCACAGCTCAGTCCGTTACCTGGTTCTGACTCCGTGGGTTTGATTGACACCCTCCCGTGAAACCAGGTGTCATCACACACTCGATGGAGCCACAGGGCCACTGTGACTCCCTGGCAGCTGGTTGCTGCCTGCAGGAGTCACAGGGCGACCCGCAGTTAACTCAAATCAGAACCATGGGCTGCAATGTTTTCAAAACCCAGCGCTGCAATGTTTAATTCATGCTCTCCATTTGTACAGCTACTGGGGGAATAAAGCTGTAGACTGGGAACTCATTTAACGTTCAATAGAGCCGTCATTTCAATTAACTTTCTATCCTTCTCCCACTGTGTTTCTATCTAAACCACTTTTATTTTCCCCTTTTTTCTTTCCCTTTTACTCACCATTTCTTCAGTTGTTAATACATAGTCTGTACTATGAAGTTCCTTTATAGAGAAATAACCACATCTAATTCAAATATGTAATGTTGATGTTGTAGCGGTATCATTTACATGCAGTACAGCCCCCCCGGCTTGTCGACTCCCGAGTGGCTCCTGGCTGCAGAGACCGATCTGCTCCACTGAACTTTCACAATCTTCATTTTGCATCTACCTCTCACTATATTTTGTTAAGTGCACACATCACATCACATCAGAAACCTGGCAAAAAACTCATCTGAGACTCAAAGTGATGCTTGCTAAACCCTCGGGGGAAAAAAAGAAGAATATTTTAAGCCTCTCACCGCTGAGCTGAGACCACACACACACACACAGAAGTTGTGAGTACCTATCAGGGATTAAAATGTCAGTGTGTGTGTGTGTGTGTGTGTGTGTGTGTGTGTCTGTGTGTGTGTGTGTGTGTGTGTGTGTGTGTGTGTGTGTGTGTGTGTGTGTGTGTGTGTGTCTTCAGCAGTGGTGCCATTTGGGGTAATTTGGGGTTAAGACTCACTTTGAGAAAAGTCATGTTGCGCAACTCAAAGTCTATTAGACACGGGGACGGATCTATTACGAGGGAGTTCGTATCACAGCGGCGCAGACGGTGTGAGCACAAAGACGGCGATAAGGACAAGCCCGCCGCGCTGCCCCCATGGGTGCTGGAAGCAGCCGGAGGAAATAAGGCTTTATGGAAAAAGGTTTTCAGGCCATGATACTGGTAATCCCTGCACGCTGATGGGCGGAGTGCAGGGATTTCTAAAAAGGTGACTTTGCGTTTGCCATAGAATAATTAATAAATCATTTTAACTGGCTTTAACGTGCTCGTCATCACTCTTTTGTTTGATGCATGCGGAAGAAGCTCATCTTGATCCCAGTACAAGTCCAATGGGAGCGTCCACAGACCATGAAAACTCTTCACCATAAGATTACAGTCTCGTCACACCAGGCCCTCTATTGGAGATTAATTGAGATTTTTGCACAATTTTCTGCATGAAAATAACCAAAATATCAGCTTCCTGTTTGTTTTTTTCAGGATAAAATAATAAAAACATTATAATAAAGCAAGACAAGTAACATTCTAATAAGGTATGTTTGGAAAAAAACCTATTAGAATGAGTTGCCCTACAACTAACCTAACAAAAGGAGTGTGCTAGCTAGCTAGAAAGCGTAAAAAAAATCATCTTGGTGTTAACTTATCTTTTCAATAAATAAAAACAAGAATACATGTGTTGGCTTGCACAACCCACTCTGCACATGAACCCCCTCTCACCTGGAATATGGCTATCCAGGCGTAGCCGATATTGTCAAAGTTGACAGCTCCCTTGTGCGGGTTGAAGTCCCCGGGCCGGCACACGTTGTAGTACTGGTTCCAGTTGACGCAGCCGTTAACGCCGGCCGGTCCGAGCGGAGCGGCCAATGAGCAGACGGCCCCGCCCTCGGCGTGGGGCGGCACGCTGTGGCAGCGCAGCATCCCGTTCTCGCGGGGAGCCGAGCAGATGAAAGGGCTGTCTTCTCCTTCCTCCGACATGTAGTAAGGACTTATGGACAAGTTGTACATTCTGGGAGGGGAACAGAACATACGTATACGTCAATTACCGATACGTCCAAGATCCGAGACGATTCACTCGTTTTGTTGTTGTGGTTGTTTTTCTACAAGTCATATCAGAGGTCATTTTAATACTGAAGATACACTGAGAGAACAACACAAAGAATATGTTATTTATGATATACTAGAAGCAGGACAATGATGTATCTCAGGAATGGGTTATTATTATCTAAAGGTATAAAAGTGCTTGTATAGAAAAGAGAAATACATTGAATATTGACAGCTAATTATCCTGTTAATTAACATTTCTTTTGCATTGTTCCCATTGTGCCATTCGCCATGAAGCAGGATCAGAGCCTACTTTGTGCTATTTAAGGTGAGAGCCCACATAAAGACCGGGATTAGTTAGCAAACAGTGTAATTAACGGGAGTGGATGCGCCGTTGAGCTCATTACACTGGAAACACGTCCAATCAATTCCATTCTCCGAACAACAACACCTTCCAACGACGACCAACTCCCACTCAATGTTCACCCTGTGGCTCCACAGCATCTCAGGCTCTGATTTACACTCTGATCATAAATCCTCTGAAGAACGGAGTACCGGGGAAGAATGAACATGCCAGGTGTTCCTTCCACCACCGCAGCTGTATCGCATGGTTGGATGACTACAACCCACAATTAGCTACGTCTGCACTGGAGTTTAAGGCTCCAGACAAAAAAACGGAGGAATAGAAAATCTCTCTTAGCTAATTAGTCAAATATAATGTTAAGTTGAACATACAGTTTGCCCATGCACCTTAATTGAAAAGAGAATTAGCCTCTAGCACATGCTACTCAGGAGGCTGGGACTAGAGGAGGCAGACCCAGGTGGGACAAGAAGAGGCGGACCCAGGTGGGACTAGAGGAGGCGGACCCAGGTGGGACAAGAAGAGGCGGACCCAGGTGGGACTAGAGGGGGCAGACCCAGGTGGAACAAGAAGAGGCGGACCCAGGCGGGACTAGAGGGGGCAGACTCTGGTGGAACAAGAAGAGGCAGACCCAGGTGGGACTAGAGGAGTCAGACCCAGGTGGGACTAGAGGGGGCAGACTCTGGTGGAACAAGAAGAGGCAGACCCAGGTGGGACTAGAGGAGTCAGACCTAGGTGGGACTAGAGGGGGCAGACCCAGGTGGGACTAGAGGAGGACCCAGGAGGGACTACAAGAGGCGGACCCTGGTGGGACTAGAGGAGTCAGACCCAGGTGGGACTAGAGGAGTCAGACCCAGGTGGGACTAGAGAAGGCAGACCCCGGTGGGACTAGAGGAGTCGGACTCAGGTGGGAAAAGAGGAGGCGGACCCAGGTGGGTCAAGAGGAGGCGGACTCAGGTGGGAAAAGAGGAGGCGGACCCAGGTTGAACAAGAGGAGGCGGACCCAGGTGGGAAAAGAGGAGGCGGACCCAGGTGGGTCAAGAGGAGGCGGACTCAGGTGGGAAAAGAGGAGGCGGACCCAGATGGGTCAAGAGGAGGCGGACTCAGGTGGGAAAAGAGGAGGCGGGCCCAGGTGGGTCAAGAGGAGGCGGACTCAGTTGGGAAAAGAGGAGGCGGACCCAGATGGGTCAAGAGGAGGCGGACTCAGGTGGGTCAAGAGGAGGCGGACTCAGGTCACATCAAGTCAAAGTTGATGGACTGTGTTTACCGGAATATAGAAGTTGTTTTTTGTCATGTTCCTCTTGTGTAGCAAATAGGCTGCAACTGCATTTAGTTGTACTGTACTGTTGCAATTACAATAAATTACCCTTGAATTTCACATCTATTAGTATCCATGGTGACAGCTGGTTCCTCGTGGCAAATGCATTTCACAGTTTACCTGCATATTTATACCCCACAGTAGTGAGTGTGTCCTTATGGGGTACTCTTGAAGTACGAGGCGTCTTCTGATTGATTCCAATTACGTTGCCGTTCCTTTTCCCCGTGTCGTGGTTGCAGTACCGTCTCTGTCTTTCCTGGAAACTCTCCATTGGATTGTAATTGGATTGCAATGGGGGCTTGGTTGCTGACCCTGTGCTTTTCTCAGATGAATTCTCTTTTATTATTTATTTAACTTACTTGCTGCTTCCTGACAAATTGCACTAGTGCATACTGTATACTGAATATATATATGCGTTCAATGGTGTGCGCTGTGTGTACCTTTGCAGTACTTTGGAGAAGCCAAAGACCAATTTCCACTGAGGCAGAGGATAAAGTCAATCTAATCCATCCATCCATCCATCCATTTTCAATACCGCTTATCCTCATTAGGGTCGCGGGGGCGCTGGAGCCTATCCCAGCTGACATAGGGCGAAGGCAGGGGACACCCTGGACAGGCCGCCAGTCCATCGAGGGCAATCTAATCTAATATAATCTAATTATTGCATTAATGTGTACATCAATTTCATGTTGTATTTCATGTGTGTGAATAATTTAATTACTTTACTGCTGTGTTTATCCCCCCCCCTAGGGATCAGGTCTTAATTAAATGAAAGTGATACATCATAATTAATTTGGTGATTATATTGCGTGTCATTAATCAGAAACTAAAAGGTACCGAGAAGACGTTGAGATGAACGTGGTGAAGTAAAAAACTACGATATCCCCCCCCTCCCCCCCGGAAATGTAGGAGCAGAAGTATAAACTACAGCCCAAAATGGGAAATACTTAAGTGAAATACAAGTATCTCAGAGTTGTACTGCAGCACAGACTGAAGCCAAATGCTTGTGATTCATATTAAACTGGAGGTCAGACGGGGATTTGTTCTGAGACAGAAAAAGACTGTGAAATATTGAGCTCTCTCTCTCTCTCTCTCTCTCCCTCTCTCTCTCAGGAAGGACTCGGCAGCATCAACTGTGGTACAATTTGTACCATTACATCAAAACAGAATTAGTTCAGGGACGTCTACGTGACATTTTGGGCGTCCTGGGGTTGTAGATACTGAAGCGGGTTTTTTTGCATAATTCTTCGTCCCCGCAGCTAAATTGGTTGACTCTGATCTTTTTTTTTCTTTTCTTTTGTCTGTGCATGTGTGCCCGTTGGTCCTGTGAAGATAGGGGTTGTTTGCCTGTTGTTTTTCTCTCATCAGATGGATCGTATTCTTTTTTTTCACAAGATAAGACACATCCAGGAGCCACAGGTTCATTTTAAATAAATGTAAAGATTTTAAATATATTTGGGACTTTCATTCCAGAAATAGTTTCTTTCTGCTTTGACATTTCCTCTTATGCTGATTTTATGTATCAGGTTGTTTTATTGTCTGTCAAATTCTTTTTTTTCTTACCTTATCTGGACGAGCATCGTTCTAAAGGGGCGTTCACACCAAACGCGTCGCGGGCGGAGCATCTCAACGCTGATTGGCTGTTGCGAAACTTTCCCAACTCGCCAGCCAATCAGCGTTGAGATGCTCCGCCCGTGACGCGTTTGGTGTGAACGCCCCTTTAGAACGATGCTCGTCACAAGTTGGAAATAAATAAAAACACCAAAACAACTGCTGAGCATTCTGTCAAGCACAACAACAACAACAACAACAACAACAACCATCCTCATAAACACAGCTATTTTATCTCAAAACTGTAAAGTCCTTCCACTTTTTTTGTGTGTAACATTAAAGCGTCGCCTTCAGGGAGCCAGACTCTGTGGGTCTGAGCACCCGGTCTCAGAACCACAGATTTAATGAAGGCGTCCGGCATCATGATGCCATCTCTGGATGGAAAGGCGTAAACAGGTGGTTTAATACCACTTATATGACATGCAAAACATCCCTCACTACCGGTTGTTGAACTCTCCTTGCATGTCTCTCTCTTAAAAGGGCAAAAACAAACATATGTATGTAATCTGTCTAAAGAATGTATTATAACTATTATCTTAAAAAAAGAGAGAAATGCAGGCCTCCATCCATATCATGTTACAGCTCGTCAAAAAAGGTAATAGGAAGGATGCTCTTGATTAACTTTTCTTAATTAAATAAGTAATTGCCTAAAGACAATGGTGCTTCATTATATACAGTAGATAGCTGCAATTTTTGATCGTATAACATATGGGTATGTATCAAATGCAAGTGCCTTTAAAAGTTGAATTTAAGAAATTATGTCAAATCGAGAAAAAGACCTTAGACTGCAAAAAAACAAGTGTAAAAGCAGAAGTAAAAGTACTGAACTCTGCTGGTTACCTTGGATATCTGCACCACATTCCATCCAAAATATGTCACCCCCCCAAAAAAAAACTGATTCTGCAGGTGGCGATTGAGAAAAAGTTGAGATATCTGGACCCACAGAAAACATACCGAAAGAAAAAAAATCTGTCTTTATTCATACTTAAGTGTTTGACTTTAAGATTAAGATGAACAATTCATAAAAGAGTACATTTTATTAGTTTGGAGGAAAACCAGCCAGATGACTGAGAGTCAGTATTAAGTATCGTATGCTTGTACATGTAGTATTGTATGCACTGTATGAATGTATTGAGTGGATACCGCCATCTTTAA
This sequence comes from Cyclopterus lumpus, assembly GCF_009769545.1. Taxonomy (NCBI): domain Eukaryota; kingdom Metazoa; phylum Chordata; class Actinopteri; order Perciformes; family Cyclopteridae; genus Cyclopterus; species Cyclopterus lumpus. Next base: position 3,361,065 of record NC_046973.1, on the reverse strand, counting down.
TTATAAACTGTACACACAGAATTTACTCTAAACCCTCATTTGCATATTCCGTAAACACGGTGATAAGATTGTGTTCCGGAATATGTGGCCTCAAAGGCACGGAACTACAGCCCTTCATCAAAAGAGCAGCCCTAGAACACTCAGTGCCAGTTTCCCTATATATACTCCGGCATTACAGCAACAAGGACTAACGTTGTTAAAAAGATCTTCAGCAGTCTTCAGGTGTAATGGGGAAGGTATTAGGAAAGCTCTTCAAAGCTGAGGAGAAGGACGTCGTCCCTGGAGAAGGGAATACTGAAGTAACACAAGATAGGGAAAGCCCACAGAGGGGGGGAAGCATGCAACTGGACCCCAACCCCTACGAAAATGAGTTGCCGTCCACCTCGGAGGACATTAGTGTTGTTCCTGGACGACTGAAGAGGAAAAGAACGGAAGATGGGGAAAGCCAACAGAGGGAGAAATGCAGGAGAGTGGACCCCATTCTGGAGCTCATCCTGGAGCCCATCCTGGAGCCCATCCTGGAGCCCATCCCCTGTGAAGATGAGTTGACATCCAGCTCAGAGGACACTGGTAAGCTACATCCCCATATTTTAACTATTATTCTGCTGTAAATGATTTAAGAGACATCGAATGATCGTCTTGTGTTGTTGTCCTCGTTCGTGTTGTGAATGTCAGTAAATTCATGTTGTGATGTTTTCTTCTCTCATCTCTAGAAAGCGGAAACGCACCCGAGGCGGCTCTGAGCGAGAGAAGCGCTAAGAGGAAGGCGGTCGCCGATGACGGACCGGTTCAAAAGAAGAACAGGGTTCTAGACCCGTCAGCCGTGTTTAAGGCCAAGTACCGGCAGCAGAAGCAACTTGGCCAAGGAGGATTTGGATGCGTGTATGCTGGCTTTCGCAGAGAGGATAATCTGCCTGTAAGTTTTTTCACATGTTCTTTCACACACATACAGACACACACACACACACAGTACGGTCAGGAAGTGTAACCAAAAAGTCTAATTTGTATCTCCCGTAGGTCGCCATCAAGCATATTACCATAGACGAAGATCTCCTCCTTCACGAAGACAGTGATGGGAACCAGATCCCCATGGAGGTCGCTGTCCTATACAAACTAGGGGCCGAATCGGAGCGGCATTCAGCACACGTTGACCTGCTGGACTGGTACATTGTGGACGAGAAGCTGATCCTGGTGCTGGAGAGGCCGATGCCGGCCGTAGACCTCTCCAACTACATTGAAACCAAAGGAGGCCACTTGAAGGAAAAGGAAGCCAAGGTAAGCTGCTGTAGTCATCTCAGAGTCACAGCCATGAAAACATATCTAAGCATCCTCCTCTCTGATCCCTCAACTCTCTCTTTTTGTCTTTCAGGTTATAATTAAGCAGTTGGTGAGTGTAGCCATTGACCTGCAGGAGAAACACATTTTCCACCGGGACATCAAGCCGGAAAATCTCCTTATTGAGACCTGCATGAAGGCGCCGCGACTTCGCGTCATCGACTTCGGCCTGAGCTGCTTCGCCGAAGAAGACGACGCCTTTGACACCTTTTATGGTAAGAAGTCCAGTTTTACTCCTGCTCTTTATTAACTTTACGCATCGGTGACTCTTCCTCCTCCTCACTGTCTTTTTTTATTATGTCTGTATATTTCAGGTACTCACGTCCCCCCAGAGTGGTCCAGTCGGGAGGAGTACAAAGCGGGACCCTCGACAGTATACCAGATCGGAGTGGTCCTGTTCTTCATGCGACACAAGGCGGCATTTACACCGGAGATGACCTTGCTGGAGCTGAATGAGACCAGTTGGCTTTCCACAAGTAAGAAAAACATAAACCCAAAAAATGTGTTCACGTTGCGATGGATCACAGGACCTAAACCCTTCTTCTCCTTTCGCTACAGATGGCAAAGATTTCTTTGAGGCGTGCTTATGTGAGGACCCGGATATTCGTTTCACCCTGAACCAGCTGAAGAATCACCCGTGGCTGATATAGTATCACACACACACACACACACACACACACACGCGCATGTCTTAATTTACATTTAAACCGTTAAGCCCTCCATTTACGCACAATTCAAGGTGAAGACATTAATCAGCACGTCGCACCCCGATCTTCTCCTCGATGATATAAATATGGGCAGACTGCGGCCAGGAGCCTTGGCGCTGCCCCAAACCGAAAATTTTATACCGTAAAAAATTACCGTAAATCCCATAATAGCGGCGGGCATCAAATAATCTCTCCACTATAAAAGGGCTGGTCCCGTCATTTCCAGTCAAGAGGACTCAAAAGATCTAAACAATATATACCTTTAAAGTTTTATAACTACGGTCTTTTGATTTGACCAAAATCATAAACTGATCTGATCAAGAACATAGATTGCGGCAAAATAATAACCGCTTTAAGAACAATAGGTCCTCAATACCAATACCACAAATACGATACTGGTATATTTTAATTAAGCATCGATACAAAAAATATGCAAAATTGTATCGTTTTTTAACGTACGGGTACCGCGGTACCATTTTAGTATCGATACACCGTGCAAAACATTGCAGCGGTAGAAGTCGCAGGCCGACATTCAAGCTAACAGGCAAAAACTTGTACGGTTATAATAATAAACGCTTTAAGAACAATAGGTCCTAAATAGCAATACCACAAATTAGATACTGGTATATTTTAATTAAGCATCGATAAAAAATGTTATTGTTTTTTAACGTACGGGTACCGCGGTACCATTTTAGTATCGATACATCGTCCAAAACATTGCAGCGGTAGATGTCGCAGGCCGACATTCAAGATAAACGGCAAAAACTCGAACAGTTATAATAATAAACGCTTTAAAAACAATAGGTTGTCAATACCAATACCACAAATTAGATACTGGTATATTTTAATTAAGCATCGATACAAAAAATATGCAAAATCGTATCGTTTCATAACGTACGGGTACCGCGGTACCATTTTAGTATCGATACACCGTGCAAAACATTGCAGCGGTAGAAGTCTCAGGCCGACATTCAAGCTAACCGGCAAAAACTCGAACGGTTATAATAATATCTATGAACTGCGATGGATCACAGGACCTAAACCTTTCCTTTCGCTACAGATTGATCCGGGTTGCATGCATGCGGACCCGGATCAGCGTTTCACCCTGTAGCAGCTGAGGAATCACCCGTGGCTGAGATAGTATCACACTACACACACACACACACACGTCTTAATTTACATTTAAACATAAACTGCACTATAGATAGATAGATGTTTTAATTTGACTCGCATTACTGTATATTATTTATGTTCTAATTGTCAATTGTCTATTTTTTTCAGATCCAGGCACAGGCCCATCCGTCCGAGGAGAGGGGATCTCTCTTTGAATTGCCTCTTCCGAGATTTCTTCCCATTTTGGGGAGTTTTTTTCTCGTTTTCTTAGAGAGCTCGGGATGGGTCAGGAGCTGCTGCTGCTGCTGCTTTGAAAATAATAAAATATATATTTTTTTTAATTAATCTTTTGTTTTGAAATGTTTTACTTTATTGTGATTTTTAATCCACTTAAAAAAAAAGAGTTGTAATACTCTGTTAATCTTGCACATGTTGAAACATGTCAATAAATCTAGAACGTCGGTATCAAAAGGTCAAAAGTCAAAAATTGCTGGTGAGCCCAGAGCCACAGCTGTATTTCTCAGTAGAGATATTTCCAGATATTTCTTAGAAATTGTACCACATGGACTTTATCAAAATGTTAAATTCATATCAAGCTATTTCTTGCTGACAGGATAAGTTGTTGCTGCATAAAATAACAAAAGAAACGGTAACGTAAAAAACAGTCAACAGAAGTGACACGAGAGGGCGGAGCCAAGTACAAACATGACAATAAATAAAAGACATTTCTAAGGCCACCAAAATGTTACAATTAACTTTCATGAACTGAAAACACGCCGTCACGCTTTCTGCTGCAGGAGAGCGCGCACAAACAGCCTGAAAGAGCTGAGCAATAAATGAGCATTAAGAAACATCGATGCTGGTCTGTTGCCGTCATCGTGCTTCAGGAAACTCAAGTCGGGAACGGAGAAGCGTCACCGCGCTGCGTGCCGTGCTTTCTGCTGGCGGGTCAGGCTGCGAGTCTACCCCCCCACAGGCAAGCTCACAGTAATGTACCGCATACCACGAGTGTTACCTGCTTACATTCAGGTTTACCTGTAAGTCCAGGTAGTTACAGAATGTGTCTGTCTGTAGTTGTTAACGAGTGTTACCTGCTTACATTCAGGTTTACCTGTAAGTCCAGGTAGTTACAGAATGTGTCTGTCTGTAGTTGTTAACGAGTGTTACCTGCTTACATTCAGGTTTACCTGTAAGTCTAGGTAGTTACAGAATGTGTCTGTCTGTAGTTGTTAACAAGTGTTACCTGTTTACATTCAGGTTTACCTGTAAGTCCAGGTAGTTACAGAATGTGTCTGTCTGTAGTTGTTAACGAGTGTTACCTGCTTACATTCAGGTTTACCTGTAAGTCCAGGTAGTTACAGAATGTGTCTGTCTGTAGTTGTTAACAAGTGTTACCTGTTTACATTCAGGTTTACCTGTAAGTCCAGGTAGTTACAGAATGTGTCTGTCTGTAGTTGTTAACGAGTGTTACCTGCTTACATTCAGGTTTACCTGTAAGTCCAGGTAGTTACAGAATGTGTCTGTAGTTGTTAACGAGTGTTACCTGCTTACATTCAGGGTTACCTATAAGTCCAGGTAGTTACAGAATGTGTCTGTCTGTAGTTGTTAACGAGTGTTACCTGCTTACATTCAGGTTTACCTGTAAGTCTAGGTAGTTACAGAATGTGTCTGTCTGTAGTTGTTAACAAGTGTTACCTGTTTACATTCAGGTTTACCTGTAAGTCCAGGTAGTTACAGAATGTGTCTGTCTGTAGTTGTTAACGAGTGTTACCTGCTTACATTCAGGTTTACCTGTAAGTCCAGGTAGTTACAGAATGTGTCTGTCTGTAGTTGTTAACAAGTGTTACCTGTTTACATTCAGGTTTACCTGTAAGTCCAGGTAGTTACAGAATGTGTCTGTCTGTAGTTGTTAACGAGTGTTACCTGCTTACATTCAGGTTTACCTGTAAGTCCAGGTAGTTACAGAATGTGTCTGTAGTTGTTAACGAGTGTTACCTGCTTACATTCAGGTTTACCTGTAAGTCCAGGTGGTTACAGAATGTGTCTGTCTGTAGTTGTTAACGAGTGTTACCTGTTTACATTCAGGTTTACCTGTAAGTCTAGGTAGTTACAGAATGTGTCTGTCTGTAGTTGTTAACGAGTGTTACCTGTTTACATTCAGGTTTACCTGTAAGTCCAGGTAGTTACAGAATGTGTCTGTCTGTAGTTGTTAACAAGTGTTACCTGCTTACATTCAGGTTTACCTGTAAGTCTAGGTAGTTACAGAATGTGTCTGTAGTTGTTAACGAGTGTTACCTGTTTACATTCAGGTTTACCTGTAAGTCCAGGTAGTTACAGAATGTGTCTGTCTGTAGTTGTTAACAAGTGTTACCTGCTTACATTCAGGTTTACCTGTAAGTCCAGGTAGTTACAGAATGTGTCTGTAGTTGTTAACGAGTGTTACCTGCTTACATTCAGGTTTACTTGAGGCAAATAAAAAAGGGAAGTTAGAAACTGTCTCCAGTGAGCGAGTGTGAACGAGCGAATTCAAAATACAATAAATAACTATCGACATCTCTCTATTCTTTGCATTAATATAGATTATTATAATATATTGTTTCCATTGAATGGTATGTTTGACACTGAACTCGTTCATCTTTATCTCAGTGATCGTGTCCAAATGAGCATAAAATATCACTATGACCCTGAAATTCTGTCTCTTGTGTTATAATATACTGAATGAAGCAAAACTACAGAGCACAATCACACTCTGATTGGACCAATCTATGAACCGTCAGAAACAATGGATATCCGGGGCCCCAAGAAAAATGTGCGCGCTCACATTCACCAGGGTGACACTCCCCTTGGGGCTTTGCCCCTGCTCTCCATCCATCTGATACTGGCCCGGCCCGTATGTCAAATTTTAAAAGTCAATGTGGCCCCTGAGCCAAAAAGTCTGCCCACCCCTGATCTACATGTATCTGCAAGTTCTTTGCACAGATATTAAATAACATGACGACAGCCGTGTCTCAGTGCACATCCACATCCCTCTCCCCGTCTTTCTCTCCATGCTTCTTTAGTAAAACGGGATGCATTTATTTCCTGCAGATTAGAGGTCTGTCGCGCTCTCTTCGTCGATCTTCCAAAACAATCCATTAACAAATGACAATTAATAGAGAACTTTTATTAACGAGAGTGCATATCAGCTCAGTTTGAGCTCACCTGTAATTGCTCCCAGTGTCTTTAAGGATTGATTTAAACGTTTCTAAACTTATTTACAAGGCTCTTAACGGTCTGGGACAGAACTAAATGACTCATTCTTTGTTGTTTTATAATCCTTCACGGTCTCTTACATCTTCTGCTGATGTTTTTTTTTTTACATAAATAAGAAAATCAGCAGCTAAGCCTCTTTTATTAATCTGCCAAATACACCTGAAACCCTATTTACTCAGCATGGCCCGTAACTTTCATCTGTTCCATGTTTTATTGTATTTCATGCTTTTTCTTTGGATTATTAATTGCAGTATTAGCATGTTTGTTTATATTAATTCTCTTGTTGCTTCACTTTGTACTACTACCCCTGGATGAGAGGTGCTATATTAAGAGTTTATTATTATTAATATGATTGTATTATGAGTGTGTGAGGTCATATGGAGGCTTACATCCAGGGGGCGCTATGCAGTCAGTGTACTCTCACAAGTTACAACTTCTGTGTTTTTGCTACAGCCAAACAGCTGACTGATACCATATGACAACTCAACACAATCTCTCACAAGAGAAGCAGAGGAAGAGGAAGAGGAAGAGGGATGAAAACAGAAGGAGGAATAAAAAGGGGCAGAAAACAAGGAGTCAAGTGATCTGAGCTCGTTTGAAGAGTCCATGTGTGCTGGCTGGAGGCGGAGCAGGTCACCATATGGACTTGCACAACTATTATGCTATTATATTTGTTTATATTTAGTGGGAAATACAAAGTGGAATCTGATTTTGTCCGTCTAGCTTTGACCAAGCAGGTCTTGAAGAGGATTCCCGGCTGCTACCTCCAGCCTACAAAAGGTGATTATGAAAAATGAGAAGACAAATTGCTCACGATCTGACGTCCTCTCCCAGGAAGCAGCGGTTGCGCAGTAGCCCCGCCCACAGCTGGACTCCCACGATGCCGAAGATGAAGAAGACAAAGAAGCAGAGGAGGAGGACGTTTCCCAGCATGGGAAGGGTGTCCAACAGCAGTGTGACCAAGATGCGCATGCCTGCAGAGTGGAACACGGCAACACAATTGAGACAGCATCGGAAATGATCACGTTAACTTTGTTTAGCGTTCACAAAACACGCATATGATGACTGACAGCTGAGATTTGCATCAGCGAGACTTTAACTAACACCCCGGTTACTGCAAACCCTAACAACCTCTATTGGTCTTGTGAGCTTGGAACCCACAAACCCCCCCCCACACACACACACACACACACACACACACACACACACACACACACACACACACACGTGATGACAATACTGAAAGCGACAGTTTGACATTATTTCCTCCTCGGGGATTTGAACTCACAGCCTCCTTGTGGCTAATATTATCTAACCGCCCGAGTTCAGCATCCATCTCCAGTTGTCAGATGTGTTCAGCGTGAGCAGAGTCAGGGTTCTTGTCCTTGAGGTACCTCACAAAGAGTTCTGCCCACTTTCACATATATACATATATATATGTATATATCAGCCTTTTCACACAGTTATGTTAATTCCATGGTGTCGCTGCTACTTTTATGTAACTATTATCAATATTAAATGAATTTAAACTAAGTCTGAGTGAAATCAAACTTGTCCAGAAGATTAGCATGAATTGTTAATGCATGTTTGGAAGCACTGATGAGAACATTGTTTGTGTTATAGTGTTTTTTGTTTTGTTTTTTTAGTAGATATAATGTAGGGCTAAATGTATAAACTCACAGAAGTTGTGATCAAAATGTATAATTTTTTCCACGTGCGCATTTAACAAAGTTGCTTTCTACCTAGTCCCGCAGCATAAAATCTCCTTGGGCTGGGTTTTTGCTTTTGGTCCTCGCAGCGAATATGGGAGAGTGGCAATATAAGTCAAAGTCTACTTGAAATGAATCCATCAATCATCCATTTATCCGTCCAGTCGACCGTCCGTCTTTTAATGAAGGACTGATCACAGATCAGCTGCAGATCCAGAGTTGCATGTGAGATGTGTTTTTGTGTGAGCTATGTGACGGCCATGCGGGCGACGGTCAATCCGTCAGAGCTCCAAAGAGATGCGGTCCGCAGAAACCAGAGAATCAATGAAATGATCCAGGTTCAATCATTGTCAAAGCAGAACAGAGGTTATATTGATCGACTGGTAATAACAAGAAAAACGTGGGACATATTTCTCATCCTAGAACTGAAAAACAAGAATATACCTGTGTGCATGCTTGAGAATATACATGTGTGCATGCTTGAGAATATACCTGTGTTCATGCTTGAGAATATACCTGTGTGCATGCTTCATAATATATATGTGCATGCTTCAGAATATACCTGTGTTCATGCTTCAGAATATATATGTGCATGCTTCATAATATATATGTGCATGCTTCAGAATATACCTGTGTTCATGCTTCAGAATATATATGTGCATGCTTCAGAATATACCTGTGTTCATGCTTCAGAATATATATGTGCATGCTTCAGAATATACCTGTGTTCATGCTTCATAATATATATGTGCATGCTTCAGAATATACCTGTGTGCATGCTTGAGAATATACCTGTGTTCATGCTTCAGAATATACCTGTGTTCATGCTTCAGAATATACCTGTGTTCATGCTTCAGAATATACCTGTGTTCATGCTTCAGAATATACCCGTGTTCATGCTTCAGAATATACCTGTGTGCATGCTTGAGAATATACCTGTGTGCATGCTTCAGAATATACCTGTGTGCATGCTTCAGAATATACCTGTGTGCATGCTTCAGAATATACCTGTGTGCATGCTTCAGAATATACCTGTGTGCATGCTTCAGAATATACCTGTGTGCATGCTTCAGAATATACCTGTGTGCATGCTTCAGAATATACCTGTGTTCATGCTTCAGAATATACCTGTGTGCATGCTTCAGAATATATCTGTGTGCATGCTTCAGAATATACCTGTGTGCATGCTTCAGAATATACCTGTGTTCATGCTTCAGAATATACCTGTGTGCATGCTTCAGAATATACCTGTGTGCATGCTTCAGAATATATATGTGTGCATGCTTCAGAATATACCTATGTGCATGCTTCAGAATATACCTGTGTTCATGCTTCAGAATATACCTGTGTTCATGCTTGAGAATATATATGTGTGCATGCTTCAGTATATACCTGTGTGCATGCTTCAGAATATACCTGTGTTCATGCTTCAGAATATACCTGTGTGCATGCTTCAGAATATACCTGTGTTCATGCTTCAGAATATACCTGTGTGCATGCTTCAGAATATACCTGTGTTCATGCTTCAGAATATACCTGTGTGCATGCTTCAGAATATATATGTGTGCATGCTTCAGAATATACCTATGTGCATGCTTCAGAATATACCTGTGTTCATGCTTCAGAATATACCTGTGTTCATGCTTCAGAATATATATGTGTGCATGCTTCAGTATATACCTGTGTTCATGCTTCAGAATATACCTGTGTGCATGCTTCAGAATATACCTGTGTTCATGCTTCAGAATATACCTGTGTTCATGCTTCAGAATATATATGTGTTCATGCTTCAGAATATACCTGTGTGCATGCTTCAGAATATACCTGTGTTCATGCTTCAGAATATACCTGTGTGCATGCTTCAGAATATACCTGTGTGCATGCTTCAGAATATATATGTGTGCATGCTTCAGAATATACCTGTGTGCATGCTTCAGAATATATATGTGTGCATGCTTCAGAATATACCTGTGTGCATGCTTCAGAATATATATGTGTGCATGCTTCAGAATATACCTGTGTGCATGCTTCAGAATATACCTATGTGCATGCTTCAGTATATACCTGTGTTCATGCTTCAGAATATACCTGTGTTCATGCTTCAAAATATACCTGTGTTCATGCTTCAGAATATACCTGTGTGCATGCTTCAGAATATACCTGTGTGCATGCTTGAGACACCCCAGTGTTGCTGTATACCGACTACTGAATACATTACATGGAAATGTAGACATGCACACGCTGAGTAAACAGTACACAGACGCCGTACTATTGAAAAGTCCTCAAACGTCTCGCAGCATCCCCTGAGCTGGATACTAACACGATGTGATCACTGCTTAGAACAATATACAGACGAGGTTAAAGAAATATAAAGTGATTTAAAAGCTAGATTGTCCCCCGAAGTTCACTCGCAGCGTTACAATGCACTCTGGGAAGTTTTAATTGAACTAAGGCTGTTTAATGGTGCACCAGCAGCCCGTTCAGAAGGTCGTGACCCCGGGAGGTCGGGAGACGAACATCATGTGATGCCCGGAGGATGTGTTGAGGGGCAATGTCATTTAGAGGACGCCAAAAGGCCTTCATCTAGGAGGAGATCTTTTAATAAAGTCAGAGAGCGGCTTCTTCGATTAGATCTGGGAATCATTTAATATGTTAATATGTAAACGACTATGATGAAGTATCTGCTTTTCACCATCTCTTCCCAACCACACTGGACATGAATGTAATCCAGTGAAACGTGTGCAATGAATGTGTGTGATGGTAGATGTGAACAAGCAGAACAATGTACAATAGTGTCTTATACATATAATATATATATATATATATATATATATATAATATTTAAATAATATATATAATATATTAAAATAAAATAAAAAATATGATATTATGTATACATAATATTATATTATGAGACACCACAGTGTACAATAATGTCTTATATATAATATATATAAATGCATATATATATATATTATATATAATATATAAATAATATATATATAATGAATATATTAAAATGAATATATATATGTATATATTATATACATATGTATTTATATTAATGTTTATTAGAGCTGTGTCATGAATATATTTACCAAACTGCGGCAAAGTGACCGACACATCTTCTACCAAAATAACGACTTACGATTTTTAATAAACTTGTGTTACAAGTTGAGGATAAATAACAACCAGACGAGGCGCTGCTTGTATCTCGGCCACAGCAGAATAAAAACATATCACGACCCTCTCCCTCTTTCCTCTCACTGGGACCCTCTCCCTCTTTCCTCTCAATGGGACCCTCTCCCTCTTTCCTCTCAATGGGACCCTCTCCCTCTTTCCTCTCAATGGGACCCTCTCCCTCTTTCCTCTCAATGGGACCCTCTCCCTCTTTCCTCTCACTGGGACCCTCTCCCTCTTTCCTCTCAATGGGACCCTCTCCCTCTTTCCTCTCAATGGGACCCTCTCCCTCTTTCCTCTCAATGGGACCCTCTCCCTCTTTCCTCTCAATGGGACCCTCTCCCTCTTTCCTCTCAATGGGACCCTCTCCCTCTTTCCTCTCAATGGGACCCTCTCCCTCTTTCCTCTCAATGGGACCCTCTCCCTCTTTCCTCTCACTGGGACCCTCTCCCTCTTTCCTCTCACTGGGACCCTCTCCCTCTTTCCTCTCAATGGGACCCTCTCCCTCTTTCCTCTCACTGGGACCCTCTCCCTCTTTCCTCTCAATGGGACCCTCTCCCTCTTTCCTCTCACTGGGACCCTCTCCCTCTTTCCTCTCAATGGGACCCTCTCCCTCTTTCCTCTCACTGGGACCCTCTCCCTCTTTCTTCTCACTGGGACCCTCTCCCTCTTTCTTCTCACTGGGACCCTCTCCCTCTTTCTTCTCACTGGGACCCTCTCCCTCTTTCTTCTCACTGGGACCCTCTCCCTCTTTCCTCTCACTGGGACCCTCTCCCTCTTTCTTCTCACTGGGACCCTCTCCCTCTTTCCTCTCACTGGGACCCTCTCCCTCTTTCTTCTCACTGGGACCCTCTCCCTCTTTCTTCTCAATGGGAACCTCTCCCTCTTTCTTCTCACTGGGACCCTCTCCCTCTTTCCTCTCAATGGGACCCTCTCCCTCTTTCCTCTCAATGGGACCCTCTCCCTCTTTCCTCTCACTGGGACCCTCTCCCTCTTTCCTCTCAATGGGACCCTCTCCCTCTTTCTTCTCACTGGGACCCTCTCCCTCTTTCCTCTCAATGGGACCCTCTCCCTCTTTCCTCTCAATGGGACCCTCTCCCTCTTTCCTCTCAATGGGACCCTCTCCCTCTTTCTTCTCACTGGGACCCTCTCCCTCTTTCTTCTCACTGGGACCCTCTCCCTCTTTCCTCTCAATGGGACCCTCTCCCTCTTTCTTCTCACTGGGACCCTCTCCCTCTTTCTTCTCACTGGGACCCTCTCCCTCTTTCCTCTCACTGGGACCCTCTCCCTCTTTCTTCTCACTGGGACCCTCTCCCTCTTTCTTCTCAATGGGACCCTCTCCCTCTTTCTTCTCACTGGGACCCTCTCCCTCTTTCTTCTCAATGGGACCCTCTCCCTCTTTCTTCTCACTGGGACCCTCTCCCTCTTTCCTCTCAATGGGACCCTCTCCCTCTTTCCTCTCAATGGGACCCTCTCCCTCTTTCCTCTCACTGGG
>NC_046973.1:3340774-3345774 GCF_009769545.1 Cyclopterus lumpus | reverse complement strand
CTCTGTCACAGAGCTTTTAGGGAAATGACAAACTATGTACAAGTTCTCACTCAGCACCGGCGCCGTACCGCCTCTGGAAGTGAGATGAAAGCAGGCATCGAGCCCCCGGATCATCGGGCGGATCACCAGTAAGTGGTGAGCACGAAGACACCAAAGTATTACATGTTTTCTACGTGGTTCTGCTTTTCTTAGCGCTCGGTGCAAACTTGTATCACAGCGATTGCAGGTGAAATATATATATATATATATAAATATATATATATATATATATATATATATATATATATATATATTTATATATGTATGTGTGTGTATATATATACAGTATATATATATCAAAATATATAATTATGTGTGTATAGGATTGGGGAAAAATAAATACATGTAACATTAAATAAAATGTACATGAGTTGTGTAAATTGCAATAATATAATGTCAGTATTGGGAAAGGAAGCACTCTAGAGTAGATAATTATGCAGAGTTGACCAAAAAAGGGATTTTTTTTTTTTTTCATAATGTAATATTGATGATTACAGACAGGCTTTTATCCTCCATTAAAAAAAACACACACAGTCGGGGTTTTGGCTCGCAAGCTCAGCGGATCACCGCTGTGTGCTAAGCTGTTAGCATTGAGACAAAGAGCAAGTGACCACGGGTGGATTCATGGAGGACGGTCCTGGTGAGAGAGCCCCCCCCCCCTGCAAAGGTTTCAACGTGGACTCACTTGGTACTCTGTTGATGGCCCGCAGAGGCCGGAGCACCCGGACGGTGCGGATGGCGGACAGACTGGCGTTATGGCCGTCCAGAGAGTACTCCATCACCCTGGAGACACAGCCAGAGAGAGAACTTTACTTCAGGTATGTCGCCACATAGCAGCAGCAGCAACAACAACAACAACAAATCTGAGACTACCAAAAATATCATAATGCTTCTACCCACATAATTACTGCACGTATGACATTTAATTACCCCCCCCCCCCCCCCCCCCCCCTCTGCGTGGTCCACGTTGCAGCACATGAACATCATGCATGTGACAAGAAGGCAGAGACAGACAGTTATGGTCGTAATTGTGTTGGTGGGAGGATGTAAAGGCGTGTCTTGCTGCTGATTGGCCCTCGCCTCAACGTACATGGTCGCTCTAGCCTTTTAGTCTGGGGGCCCAGCATGCACTGCTCCAGTCTGACACTCTTTGGTGGATATTGTGTCAGAGGAGGTGAAGCTTAACCGATGGCATTGCTCTGTTAACCCTTGAGACCCTTGAGACCCAAATAAATAAATGATCTTTAGCCGGGGAGAGCAGGCCATGGGTAAGAAGTGCACTTGGCCTGAAAGATGGTCGATTGGTTTGCAGCTCAGCAGTGGGTGTCAGGTTGTTCCTAGTCATGTTCCTCGTCAAGTTGGGTTGATATCTTTTGTTACACGGCATTGGTACTAAATTTAAAAGAGAAATACCTTGGCTCAAAAACAACATAGCAAACTCCCACGACTGTGATTTGAATCTGGAACAAGCTCATAAACTTATTGTGACCATTCCTATGACAGCCATACGTCCCCTGAATGCCCGAGGTATTCAGCCTGTGGTTGTGATGCTTCATGAGGTCACAACAGGTTATTTTATACAGTGAAAATGAGTATATACGTGAAATGGCTTTCATGGGGACGAACATAATCACATAATGGAGCCACAAGAGTCTCGGCTCTCCAGTCAATTTAAGACATCCAGAGACTGTTTCGGGACCCCAGTTTGCAGAAATATTTCAAACACACTATTCTTAGAGTCGTCGAAAAATATCTTGTTTATACTTCATTGAAAAAAGAAAATGCATGTGAGCAATCTGCGGGTAATATTAGACCAACCCTGCCATGACGATGACGAAGTCCAGCTGGTTCCACTTGTCGCCAAGGTAACAATTGGGGCCAAAAATTCCCAGGGCCACCATCTTGATGACCATTTCCACGGCGAAGAAAGCGAAGATGCAGTCGTCCAACACCTTGAAGAAAAGCGGCGAGGGGAAAAGAAAACACACGGGTGGAATTACAACAATAAGCACAGGAGGGTATTAGCTTCTAGCCGACAGAATAAGGTCAACTATCCTCATCCCACTTTCCATAGACGCTGAGGAAGAGCCAGTGGAGGTTGTCAGGAAAAGAATAAATTCGTGTCTCCATTAGTTAGTTTCATCCCAGCAGGGAATGGCTCTGGCTTAGCGCGGTTATGGCTGCGCCTCAATTAATTAAGACACCTACTACCGTCTGTATGCGAATATAATGAGCACTTCTTCGGCGCGCCGACAATCAACATCGCTCTGCGCGCCATGTTGGAACAAACGAGACCAGTGAGACGGGGAAGAGAACGAAATAAATTGTCATTAGCGTTTGTGTACAAATAGTTCTCGTTGCTGGAGGACGTGAAATCAATCCCTGTTGGAAAAAGGCACATTTCACCTGCAGTTAAAATAAGCCCTGTGTGTCCTTGACATTTGGCCCTAGGAGTGAATTTAAAAAAAAGTAATAATCCAACTGACACACGAGCAGTTCCCGCACCGCCCACTGGGGGGCAGCACCGAGGAAGAAAAGCCCCCCCCCTCACACTGACCTGGAGGATGCGGCACCACTCCGACTCGCAGGTGACGTCTTCACAGGGCTGGAACATCCCCAGAGTCACGCAGTTCAGCAGGATGACCAGCATGGACACGTGCTCGAACCACGTGCGGGAGGAGGTTAAGGCCGAGACACAGAAACACACGTGGCACGCACACACACAGAGCATCATCACGCACTTAGGGAAAACATGGCGGCTGAAACAATAACGTGCCGTTGGAAGAAAATTGTCTTTTACATTACGATGATGTTCCCCCGTAACGTGTCCGTAACGATGGTAATGATGAGCGTGCACGGGAAGCGCTTCAATCCGAGACAAAGATCGCCCCGCGATCCAGCGTTGACAAACACCCCGCCGACGCGCCGCAGACGGACGCCAGAAAGGAACGTTTTGTGCGAGTCTAATGGACGTAATAGGTCTACGAGTGACCCGGTGGGACCGGCTGTTAATCCGCTCACAGGATGCACATTTGAATGGGAGAGGAAAGATGTGTATCACAACAAGGAATGGGTCGGGGGGGTTGTAATCCTTCACATTTGTGGCAACTCAGATGCAGTATTGGTGCAAAGCTTTGTGGTCTCGGGGGTGTTTTCTTGTGAGTTCTACTTTCTCGTCACGAGGACGAAGCGCTGTATCGCCGAGGGTATAGAACTGTCAGATGTCACCCGCCGACCTGACGGAAATAGCACTGGTGAGTAATCTGTTGTTGATTTCCTTTCTTGATCCCCTTTTTGGAGATTATCTATTCAGGGCGAGGAAGCAAGTTTACGGAGGGTCGCCGGTGGACCTTTTCTTGACCTTTTCTCTCGGTTTATTTTTCTGTTACGTGGGAAGAGCTTCGATTCTAATCTTGACCGTCTTGACCGCGTGGCCGAGAGACGGAGATTTGATGGAGTGTTTTTCAATCCGTCTAATTTGTCTCTATGCTTTTTTTCTATCCTATTTTTATTTATTTTTTAAATGCAACAAATCTGAAAAACGTCAGTCCGCTCCAAAATCCTCAAACTTTCTCTTCTTCTAAATTTCTTTTCTTTTCTCCTCATCACAAGTGATTTAAAATCCGGCAATGGCGCTCCCAGGGACAGGGGGCCTCGCGTGCCAATTTATTTATTTTAATCCAACACTAGCCAGTGGACTCGTCCGTATTGCGGCTAAGTGTCGGCTGACTCGGCTGTGTTCCGGCTCGATGCGGCCAAATGTGAGCCAGCTTTGGCACATTTCACTGTTGCCATGTCTGGCCCAGGTGTAGCTGTTACGGACATGGGCAGATTCTGTCTGAGACATGGCAACCGGTTTATCGGCTGACGAATCTGGGCCGAATAATGTAATAAATAAATAATATTACATTACGTAATAACATTAAGATATCCCTCAAAGTTGTCTCTCCCATATAAAGCTACACAATAAAAAAAAAGTATTTTAAACTGGCTTTATAAGTTTTAAATAATAGTTGTAAAGGCAATCGTAACAGGCAACCACTAGGGCCTCCTGCTACGCGGACTGGTGTTATTGTTGGGCCGCGGTGTATTCTGGGAGAACTTGTTTAAATCGTGTCTCCTAAACTAGAAAGAAAAAGGCACTGATGCTGCTGTTTTTCTACTTAAGTTTGGCTTTTGTCCCAGAAACACACACACAAACACACACACACACACACACACACACACGCAGGGATCTGGTGTGTGCACCGAGTTGCAGTGCTCCAGTGTTCCCATGGTGAAGTACTGTTCTAATTAGAGAGGGAGTTGAAGCAGAAAAGAAATGGTGGCCACTGTCTTCTTCACAGACAGACTCACAAAAACTTGCGTGTGCAGGCGTCTGTACACTTCAGGCTAATTACGTGTATTGCGCGCGCACACACACCCCCCACACACACACATGCGCGTACGAGGACAATGGGAACTCGTTGCTGTGATCGGGGGGCCGAGGAAGAAGCTGGTGTCAGCGGAAAAGTCCGACCTGAAACCTTTTTTTGCCCCGGTGGCTGTTAAGAGTAATGGCTCCAATCTTTAATTCACCCGACACGTCAGGTGTTTCTTAGATGTCCCGAGGCGATGATGGTGCACAGCACACCATATTCATATTTCACTTCTTTTAGACTAAACATGTCTAAACATGTGCTCCTGGGGACAATTTACCTTCCTTTTGATCAGCGATGGACACAAGAGTAAACCGCTGCGTCCTTAAACTCACGTCATTGCTTCGTCCTTTTTTTATCCTCCAAGACATTCGGGTGAAATTGTCTTGATTAGCGTATGAATTATTGAGTTATGGCGAAAAAAATTATAAAAAGCGTTATGTGAGGTCACTGTGACCTTTGACCTCAAGAATCAGATCAGTTCAGCTTTGAGTCCATGTGGAGGTCTAGGAGCCAAATGTGAATGAATTAATGTCCTGAGAC